>NC_057814.1:594765809-595065809 GCF_018294505.1 Triticum aestivum
ATGCACACACGCAACACTCACACGTACACACGCAGCCACGCACGCACGCAACACTCACACGCACGCACGCAACACTCACATGCACACACACACGCATGCATGCACACACCAGTACACCACACCACCAACACACACTCTCACGCTCAAGTGCTCAACCTACATGTGCATGCGCACACATCAGGCCCTGACAGACACATACACAACCAGGGGATTCCCGCGCACGGGTTGGAGCCTTGTCGCGCCTGCGTAAATTTGTGTTTATCTGACCTTTTGCCTATGCCAACTGACAGGTGGGACCCACAAGGAACGTGGTCAATTTAACTAGTCAACATGGCGCCATGCAGACTATTTGGCCGGTCAACAGAGTGCAATCCGATGCTGAACTGTGAGCAAGTGACCGTATAATCACCGCAAAACGTATATAGTGACCGTAATCAGCTTATTCTGAAGTTCGGTGACCGTATTACGCTTTTCTCTCAGTAGGCCCTCCAAAACTACATCTCTACACGTTCTCGCATGTTACATCTAACAACTATGCAATATAGCACTACTACTACACTCTAACACAATAAATCATATGTGTTTTTAGTTTTACTAGATATATTGTTACTTATAATTATTCAGTTTGCATACATTAAAATTGCCTTTGAAATGTATGGCCAGTATCATCTACCGCGCGGGAAAAATCCCGCCCTTTCCTGTTTAATCGGGTTTGTATCGATGGATCGTGCGAAACAGCAAAACTATAGTACTATACAGTACTACAAGTGACAGTTCACTGGGCCGTCGTGTCGTCTACTCCTCCGTCGTAAGAGTGGAGTGCTCGCTTTCATAAATCTTCTAGTCCCTTTCGCCGACATGTGGGACATCAAGCTACCGGGTCCACGTGCCATACCGGAATATAGTGCAGAGCAGCCGGGGTGAAGCACCCCAGTCATGGCGCCGGCGTAGTAATGAGCAATGAGGCGTCAAATCACAAAGCTGCACCTTTCCTGCAGTTAAGTTGGAGGGATGAAGCAACCATCACATCATTTCACTCGTTGCTGAATCCGCTTCTCCCTCATCTTCTTCAACTTAACCACGTGTTGCTTCTGCCGTTGTTCTGCCTCATGTGGGACGCGGATCGGCTTGGTAAAGCACTGACACGTGGGACCGCATGTTAGCAAACCGCCAGGACAACGTCCTCCGAAAATAAGAAGCCTAATCCTAGACTTACAAAGGGCTACGTAGCTGCTACGTATACTTTCCATCTAATCTATATATGCCCCCCTGATTTTCAGGTGGGGTGGGCCTAATCCTCTCCTTTAATCCAATCAAATAGTCCCACATCACATCAGTTTGTAACTCTACGTAAACCATTACGTGGATGTAGCATTGCTCAAATAAGAAACCTCCCCCGCCATCCGCGCGGCAAAATCACCTCCTTTTTACTAATCTTGATTCTATAATTTTTTAGATCAATATAATTGAGATTTGTATAGATAGCACACATGAGCAAAACCAAGTGGTACGGTTAAGGGCATCCACAATGTGTAGCCAAATGTGAAAATAGCTTTTGGCATCGCGGGAACCATTGTAGACGGTGTTGCCAAAGCCAAAAAGATGGAACCACAGCTCCCTGATTGATTGATTGAAGGAATAGAAAAATACAACGTCTCTCCTCTTTCTCCCATGCTTGGACGCATGTAGTACAGTATAGAGCATAGAGTCTACTCCCCTGTCCCTTCTATCAGAAATCACAAACCAGTGAGGGGTCAAATCACTAAAGCACAGACGAAACAACCATCATTTCACTCTTCGCTGACTCCGCTTCTCCATCGTGTTCTTCGAAAAACCATCTCATCGCACTAGTACTCCTAGTAGTACTAGTAAAGGACTTCCTGGATGCTAATAAGGCAGTTGTCTCGGCTTGCAGGCGGCACTTGCGAACGACTTACCGTGGTCTCCCACAATGGTGTTCTCCGTCGAACGCACTTCGCCAAACCACCAAAAAAAAGATATCGTCGACGTCACCGCAATGGGGAAGGAAGTCAAATATAGTTACTACCTCTATTTTTTTTGTACACAAGGCCAGTATATCAAAATTACAATTTGCAAAGGGCCACTAACACTAATCGAGGCAAAATTGATGGGGTTAGCAACCAAGGACATTAATATCCCCTGCATGCATGCGGAAGTGAGAAGGTTGGTTTGCATGGCGCTGCATTAATCAAGCGATGAGGAGTGAGATGGTTAGCTCTTTGGTCTTTGGAGAAAAAAATATGCATTAATTGACACGTGAAACGAGGATTTGTATCGATTAAATCCCGCGAAGGAAAACCCCGTCTTTCTTTTTTAACACTAGTACTCCTAGTACGTACGTACTTATCCTGTTTGGGTTTAGGCCTTGCATTGCCAAACTTTGCCACACATTTTTGCCAAGCTTGCCTAAAGTTTTCAAAATGAGAAGGAGGTACACTTGCGCACGGCTATCGCGGTCGCACTGCACCCTCACACGGTCGCTCCTGCACGCCGCGGTCGCACCGCACCCTCACACAGTCGCTCCTGCACGCCGCAAACTCAACCAAGGGAACGCACCCTCACTGACACGTGCTGTCGCATGTGAACAAACCAAACTCAGTCATCCTATCGCTGACACATAATTTTCATTCATAGAGTATGTTTATCCAACCGGATGTTGGGGAGTATCCGTATGGCCCGTGCGGTGGTCTGTTGGGGAAGAAGAAGAGGTGAGGAAGAAGGAAAGAAGGGTTAGGAGACGTAGGATATTCATCCAACCGCCTGAAATGGTAGACTAACCCAAGTCAGGCAACTTGCATAACAAATATATGTGTTTACACAGCAAAAGATCCATAAAAACAACAACATAAAGAAAAACTATTACTGCTCGCGGAAAGAGACGGCCTCGTCGTCTTTGGCTGCCGGCGCGAACCAGCCGTCGCTGCCGACGTGTGTCTCCGCACCGTGGTTGTCCTCGGCCTCCAGCTACTCATTCAAGCGGAGCGTGCGGGCGCTCTGCACGGACGAGAGCACAGCCCGGTTCAAGTCAAGGACGTACGGTTCCGCCTGTAGGAGGGCCTCGATGGCAGCGGCATCCGCGCGCTCCGCGTCGAGTCGAGCCTCCGCCGCCCGGTACAAGTCCAGGACGTCCGGTTCCGCCTGCAGGAAGGCGTCGATGAGAGCGGCATCCGCGCGCTCTGCATCGAGTCGAGCCTCTGTCGCCCGGTTCACGTCCAGGACGTCCGGTTCCGCCTGCAGGAGGGCCTCGATGGCAGCGGCATCGGCGTGCTCCGCCTCAAGTTGAGCCTCTGCCGCCCGGTTCACATCCACGACATCCGGTTCCGCCTGTAGGAGAGCCTCGATGGCAGCGGCATGCGCGCGCTCCGCATCGAGTTGAGCCTCTGCCTCCCGGTCCTCCTTTAGTATCGCCATGTTGAACCGCTGCTCCGCCTGCACCATGGGGGACTCGGACGCCGGCACGAAGTCGACATCCATCGTCTCATACCCATCGGGGGCCTTCTGCGCTGCGACCTCCGCCATGAACATTGGATCGGCTTCCTCCTCCTCGTAGCTTGGCTCCAGAGAACTCCAGGATTGGCCCGCCGCAAAGCGAGCTTGGGAACGGAGGTCTGTGGCGCCGACCGCCGCCGCGATTTCTGCGCGGCGCTCCGGCGTCAGCATCTTGTAGTAAGTGATCTTGCGGCGCACCATGGCTTTCCGGCGAACTAGGGGACGCTTGATGCGGGCTAGGGGATCGAAAGGTGGGGGAATGGGCTCGAGATTTGGTGTGATTTTAGGGCAGTGGCTGGCGTAGGCCGAGCAGCGAAGGTTCTGGTGTGAATAGTGGTTCCGGTGACGACCGGTCAATCGGTTTTGACTGTACATCGCTCTTGTCGTGTTCGCGTTGCAGCCCGACACGCTGGACCCTCCACGTCGCTCACCGAATGGAACGCGCTTCGTCTTGCGTTTTCGCTCGCTTGTGGGACCGCAGTTGAGAGCAAACCGACGTCCCTCCCCCTCCCCCGCCCGCGTCATTTATTATACCACCACTCCCTCCGTTTATGCGGAGTAAATAAAAACAGAGGGAGTATACTATGGATGAGGATCCCCTGACGTGGCTGAACCCATTGAGTAACTGACATGCGGGGCCTAGCAAGCATGGGGTCCGCCAGTAAGTGACCGAAAGGGAGGGTAAGGCAGGGATACCTACGTCAGAGGATCCACTTCCACTATACTACTTTGACCAAATGTTAGAGTAATAATATATGACATGCAACTTACACAAATGTTAAGAGTAATAATATATGACATGCAACTTACACAAAGCATACAGGGTCTAATGCGTTTTTCGAGGCTAACTTTGACCAAATGTTAGAGTAATAATATATGACATGCAACTTACACAAAGCATACGGTCAAATTCGTATGTGAAAGGAGTTTCCAATGATATAATTTTCACATTATACATCTCATGTACTATTAATCTTGTCAATAGTCAAATTGGAAACCATCTCGAGTACAAATCTAGGAGTACGTACGAATCTAACAATATTGATTGGGCGTTGTTGAATGTTGATACCTTTTTGATCAAAGTAGAGATACTTTGACTACACATAAAACTTATATGTAAACTAGAAAGGATAGGGGGAGTATATTGTACGTTCAAAAATGAAACGAACATTGAATACCCTTTATATATGATTTGCGGATGCTATGATCACCGGTTCAAAATTTTGAATCCACCTTAGGTATCACGTGCCCCCACTCGTTCCCTCTCGATTTCATCTCGGGGTCCGGAGATCTATTGAAAGAGGACTAGGGTGGGTACATGCGAATGATACTCGGCGGAATGTTCAAATGAGGCATGCAGGAGGAGAGGGTTAGAGAGGAATGAGAAATAAGCAAACGCCACATGATTATACTTGAACGGCTCAAATAAACAATAAGTTGTCTCGCTTGGCCTACATAGTGAAAGGCCTAATGTGCAACGCGGTGCACTGACGCTCGAATATGGCCGGGAAAACAGGGAAACCGACATGTGGGGCACACCCGTCGGGACGACGTAGCGCAGACTAGTCCAATGGAGGAGCTGGCCCACAACCTCCTCGCCACCGACAACCGTTCATGTGGGTCGTTGGGGCCAACAACGGGGTGCAGCTCCAGCACCGCCTCTGGACACGGCGAACGTGGTGAGCGACACGCTCATATCGTCGCTAGACACGGTCGGTTTCAGTGTGCCGAGGGTGGCGTTAGTGCTGTGGCACGACCAATGGTATGTTTGGTTTGTGCCCAAGGTTGCCCCATCAAAGCATTGGGTAGCCAAAATTTTGGTTGAGGTATGGGTTGCCCATGATTTGGCCGACATTGGCAAGAAAAATGAACTAGAGTTGGCTAGAGTTCATTGGCATGCCAAAGAAATGGCAACCATCCAAACAAAGACCAATCTTTGGGTCATGACCAAAATTTTGGTTGAGGTATTGGTTGCCCATGATTTGGCCGACATTGGCAAGAAAAATGAACCAGAGTCGGCTAGAGTTCATTGGCGTGCCAAAAAATGGCAACCATCCAAACAAAGACCAATCTTTGGGTCATGACCAAAATTTTGGTAAGGTGCACTTTGGCCACAATCCAAACACACCCCAGCACCCGGCTCTTCGAGGATGCACGGGGCGCCGCGACGCGTCCGCGGAGTGGTGTAGTGCGGCCAACTGCATCCTCTGGATCTGAGACCATGCCGGGTTGTCTTGCTTTGACATGCGGGGATCGCATGTGAGCAAAGGGCATCTCCAACGTTGCCACGACCGCAGCTGACTACCCTAGCACACCAAAACCCTTGTCCCTCGCGACGTCGCGCGGTGCGTTCCTAGCCGGCGCCAGCTGCCCGCATTCATGCCGTCCGTTCGTATGTCGTCGTTAAGAGGCTCGGTGCCCGAGGAACCAACTCTGGTGACTTAATGACGCACCCAGACGCTTGGCCTCACCGGAATGCGCTACTTAAAGCGGCAACGCCCAGCTAACCTCCACACCATAGCGCATCGTCCTCCTACCTGGCACCACATCCGCCATGACCGCAAGTGCGAACGCTCTGCGGGAGAGCTTGTCTTCGGGGATGAAGCTCGAGGTCGCCGCCCTCGCTCAAGTCGCCTCTCGCGACGCAATAGCGGCGTAGCCGGATGCGGACGCGACCGCATAAGCGGTGGCCACGCTGGCGGCCGACGACGGGAGCACCATCAGCCACGCGTCCTACTTGCCGCCGTCCAACGTCCGGCACCGCCGAGGTCGGGGACTCCTCCGAGGATGAGTAGGGCATGGGAGGCAGCAGGGCATGGTGTGCCAACTGGCCAGTCTGTATCCCGTGTTCTACTCTTCCTCGCCGGAGACCGCACCTTCACTTCACGGGCCTTGAACCCCGCCCCCGTACATAGAGATCGCAGATGGAGGACGTCGGTCGCCGCCGTAGAATAGGTTTAGGGTCGGGTTTCTTTTATTTTTCTGTCCAATAAAAGTTCGAAATGTAATGAAAATCTGCCGTGTTTGCATTAATCTCGGCCGGTGTATATGAACTTTCACAATAATATACATATTGTAGGAGTACTAACAAGATGCCCGTGAGTTGCACGGAAGAATAAGATCTTGTGGGAGAAAAGGATGAACGAGGGAAAGCCTTATCTGCAAATGTGGAGAGGAGTGCGGGTAAATTGTCATAGTTTCCTTCCTATCCGTTAGAAATAGATCGGACGGCCTCTATTGCAGGATGACAGGCACACCATCATCACCAACTCTGCTTTTTATTGAACCGAGACAAATCTAACATGCGAAGTAAAATAAACACATAGGGTCTATACATACACAAATTATCTTAGGCACTCCAATACTACGTCCACTACACATTCACGCATTTCACATATTTCTACATCTACGGGAACCTACGAAAGGGTTAACGTAAATTGCCTCTCTCTCTCCTCCCCTGATTTTCATGGTGGTGGGCCCCTCCCTCCCCCCAATCTACAATCAATAGCTCACACGTTTCACATTATGTTAATTACGTAACTGGGATTACGTAGGTGTAGCATTACTCGTCCTAAAAAACCCAACTAAGCCAACCTCCCAGCATATCGCGCGGGAAAAGACCCGGCCGCGCTGTTTTAGTCGGGATTACAGGATTACTAGTAGTAGTATCGATGGATCGCGCGAAGCAACAACTTTTTTTTGAGGGGGCGAAGCACCTAGTTTAAAAGGAAAAAAGGCGGTACACTCATAGCACTCCTGTGGCGGTCGCATTGCACCTCACACACGTTCGGTCCTGCACACGGCTCACGCAAACGGAACGCACTTCGGCTTGCCTCTTCACTGACACGTGGGACTGCACTTGGAGAAACCGACCATGCGCCAAACTCCCCCCGCCCACCGCGCGAAAATCCTCCCCCCCACACCCAAAAATTCCCCCCAAATCCGATTCAACCACCCTTCGGCCAACTAGCCAATAATATTCCCCAAACCCCCCTCCCCCCTGTCCCCCTCCACTCCATTCGCTCCGCCAAAGCCGCCCTCCCCGCCGCGCCGATACATTGGCGCCGCGGTTCGGCGATCCTCTCGCTCCCACAGTACGCTCTCGTAGACTGCCGTCCTCTAGCCGCGCCACCACCTCAGGCTACGTTCTTCTGGAGGCGCACGGCGATCAGCGCCGCCACCGCTGGCGACGTTCGTGTGGAGATGCACGACGGTCAGCTTCTCCCACGGTACGCGCATTCTAGACTGAGGCCCCGTTCATGTCGGTGTAGCGTTGAATGTTAGCTGATAGACGCTGTTAATCTCACTGTTTGCCGAAGTAGTTTACTGTCAATATGCTCTGCTTAAGAAGCTTCCTTGCCCTGTTCTGCACTCAATCTGCTTAGCTGAGATGGCATGCCAAGGCCGATTAGTTGCTAAAATATCCTGCCATATATTTATTGTGACGTAGATTGCCATGGTCTAGTAGCCAATCTGTTAGGTGAAATAGCTCTACACCGTTTTATACTCGATCTTTGTTGCTGCGATGGCCTTCGATAGTTCGATGGCTGTGTGCTCGGCCTCATTGACTGCTGAAACAGCCTGCCATAATTTGGCACTCAAATCTGTTTGCTGAATTAGCTTTACATATATTTCGTTACTTAGATCTGCTCGTCCAAATATCTTGCCATAGCTTTAGACATCGACCTAGGTATTTTTTTTGGACTTCATAAAAAAGCATATATGTTTTTCCTGTAATATCTAGTAGAAGAACTAATTTGTATGTCTAACAGATGGACAGGACTTGGATAACTTCTGCTCGAAGATTCTCCGCTGCATATGTCGAGGGGGTTGAAAACTTCATGAACTTTATCAGAGCTGAGTACGGTGGTCCGAAATCAGATGTGCTCTGCCCGTGTAGCAGTTGTATGAATTCAGTTACAAGACCCCAGTCAACTGTGCAAAATCATCTACACTTGTATGGGATGTCGGTCACATATACTAGGTGGGTTCATCATGGTGAAGCTGTGAACGTCAATGTTATTGACTACGTGGAAGCAGCAGATCACCATCTTGATCTGCCTGATGCTCAGGTGGAAGAGGAGGAGGAGGTGGTGGTGGCGGAGCCAGTGAGTTTGACCAACATTGAAACAATGCTACGAAATGCTCGTGCATTCCGTGAACTTTCACCTGCAGAAGAAAAACGGTGGGCCCGCATGTTGGAACAATGCAACGTTGCTGTCACCCCAGGAAATAAGCTGTCAGTATTCTCAGCTATGGTCACCTTTCTTCAGGTGAAGACATCTGAGCGGATGACCAACAAATCATTCGATGCGATGTGGGCTGCTTTCCGCAAATCTTTCCCAGATGCGTCTGAGCTGCCACACACCTACAGTAAAATGAAGAATTTCCTTCGTGTAGTTGGAATTGGATATGATATGATCCATGTTTGTAAGAATAATTGTGTTCTGTTCCAGAAGGATTATGCCAACTTAAGTGAATGCCCGAAATGCAAATCATCAAGATGGAAAGATGGCGATGCTGTGAACAGGATTCCTCATAATGTTCTGAGACATTTTCCAATTACACCAAGATTGCAGAGGTTGTTTCATGATGCTGAAACAAGAGAGGATCTACTGTGGCATTCTAGGAACCAGGAGTACAGAGATCAGAATGTAATGAGCCATCCATCTCATGGTAGTGAGTGGAAAAGCTTCAATGATAAACACAAAGAGTTTGCTGCTGACCCGAGAAACATTAGACTTGGCTTAGCTTCAGATGGATTTAACCCATTTGGCCACCAGAGCGCCACATATAGCATGTGGCCAGTGCTTGTTATCCCTTACAACATGCCTCCAAATGTCTGCACCAAAGAATCAAACTACATGATGGCCTTGCTCATCCCAGGTCCAAAAAGTCCTGGAAAGGATTTTGATTTGTTCATGGAGCCTCTTGGAGGAACTTCAACAGCTATGGAAGGGTGTTCTCACTCGAGACCTATATAGCAGCCCACCAGCTGATTTCTTTCTGCGTGCTGTTATAATTTGGTGCATCCATGATTATCCGGCTTTGGGCACTATGTCAGGGCGAACGACACATGGTTACAATGCATGTGTTCACTGTGACAGGAATCCGCTGTCATACGCAATACTTAGCAAGATCTGTTACATTGGACACCGCCGTTTCCTTGCCAAGGACAAGCCGCATCCTAGAAAATACCGAAGACATGTGTTCAATGCAAAGCATGAAAACCGTGATGCGCCAAAGAGGCTCACCGCCGATGAGTTGCAAGTGGAATTAGAGAAGGTCAGGCATATTACACCAGGAAACCATCCTGGTAATGGTAGCGGGAAAAGGAAGCGTGGCAGGGTAGAAGAGAGATTATTGTTTACCCGCAGGTCCACTTTGTGGGACTTGGAGTACTGGAAAGATTTGGATCTGCGGCATAATCTTGATGTGATGCACATCGAGAAAAATATATGTGACAGCATTATCGGCACACTTCTTAATATTGAAGGCAAGACGAAAGATACCTTAAAATCTAGGATTGATTTGACACACCTGGGTATCAGAAAGGATTTGCAGGTGCAAGATGAAGGTAAACCACGGGATATGGCACCAGCTGTGTACGTCTTGGACAAGGTAAAAAGAAAAGAATTCTGCGAGGTCCTGTCACGTGTGAGATTCCCACATGGATTTGCTTCCAACCCTGAAAGGAGAGTCAGTGCAGATGGAAACAAGGTACAAGGGTTGAAAACTCATGACTGCCACGTCCTACTTCAAAGGGTTTTACCTGTTATCCTTAGAGGATTGGGCCGCCCTGACTTATACAGAGCAGTTGCAGAGTTGGGACAATTCTTCAGGGAACTCTGCAGTAGGAATATCAGGATAGATGCTTTGGAGCGTCTTAGAGACAAGATACCAACTATCCTATGCGACCTTGAGAAGATATATCCTCCAGCCTTCTTTGATGTGATGGTGCATTTGGCTGTTCATCTACCTGATGAGGCACTACTTAGAGGTCCAGTACAGTATGGCTGGATGTACCCTATTGAAAGGCGGCTAGGCACTTTCAAGGGCTATGTTAGGAACAGAGCTAGACCCGAGGGTTCCATTGCAGAGGCCTACATTGCTACAGAAGCGTTGACATTCTGCTCAAAATACATTGAAACAGCTGATCAGCTTAGCAAAGAGGTGGGTGAAGACAATCCCGGGCTCAATGTTTTCGATTATTCTGTTCGAGTTACAGGGAAGAGTCGACAAGAGGACAAACCTAAAGATTTGGACAAAATGGTTTGGTATGTGTTGAATAACTGTCCTGAGATACTACCTTATATCAAGTAAGTGCAGTACTGCAGCTTATACATCGTAATCTACTAAACTTGCAGCACATTCTTATATATTTAGATGTTTGACGCGATCACTATGTTGTGCAGCATCTACAAAGAGGAGTTACTGCCGCAAAATCCAAGAAACATTGACAAACTGGTTATGGCAGGATTTGCGAAATGGTTCAAGAACCATGTAAGCTTTTGAAGTGCACTGTCAGTTTTTTTAATATATTGAGTACATAAGATGATCAGCTTGTCTATTTTCTAACCATAGGTTAAGAAGATGCGGGAGGATGGGCAGGCAGTTGATGATGCCCTTTACTCACTAGCAATGGGTCCTGATACTCGGGTAAGACATTATGAATCTTGCGTTGTTGGAGATGTGCGCTACAACACCCTTGCACGAGACGAAGGCAGGAAGACACAAAATAGTGCCATCATGAGCACGGATACGTATGACAAAGAGACAACTGAAATGTATGCTAACATAACAGACATTGTTCAGTTGCAGTATATCTCCAGTTTCGAGGATCATCGGTGTGTGGTTCTGTTGTGCTGTCGTTGGTATATCCTGTTTTCCAGGATCGCAAAACCCAGAGCTGATGATTATTTCAAATCCATCAATGTCAATGCGGCGTACCAGAACAACGAGCCTTTTATTTTGGCAAATTAAGCAACACAAATATTTTTCTTGGAAGACACATTTGCACGTAGCGATTGCAAAGGTTTGAGCAGAGGAATTCGTTTAATGAAGTTGCACAACAAGATGATGCTTACACTGCTCCTGATGTACAAGATAACACAGATGTTCCTAATATCTTTGAGAACCATCACGTCAATGACGCCGGCGAAAAGATTGCCTGTCGTGCTGTGGACATACAAGAGTTGATCAAGAAGAAGCCAACGTTCGAGGACGTTGAGGACGAAGAAGAAGATGACAACGTGGGGAATTACGATTCAGACTGATACACATGGTGAAGATGTTGACGCTGCTACTGCGGATGATGATTACATTGCTTTTGTCGTATTTTCCTGCCAGAAGACGTTTTTATCTACTATGTGAAATTGTGTTTGCTATGACAACTGTAACCTGATGAACATGTTGTTTAGTATTTTGCTGTGAGAACATCACTTGTTATGTATGCTGATTTGTGTTTGGTGATTGTATGACAACTAAAACATGATGACATTGTTGTTTAGTTGTACTCATATTTGGCTGTGAAACTTGAATTTGATGACATACTTTGCTGTTGGACTGCAATTTGCTCGACGTCTCCGAATGAGAACAAAGCTGACCCGACAGGGCCTCTGCTATTTATTTATTTATATGAGCAAAAGGGGATACCCCCTGATTTCCATTAATAGAAATCATTAGATGTTCACAACACTACGCCCAGCCTGCTACATAGGTTTCATTATTACTAGTTTCAGCAAAGTGCTCATGTCGTAGCCACTGAATACATCACGAGTGCTACATACACTGCAAATAAAGAGACAATCATCCTACAGAGCACATCGATTTTGCCCATTATCTTCACAAGCTCTTTCATCTCCTCATTGCTGTCAAGGCCGTTCAGCAGCTGTTGCTTGGCCATGATCAGAGGAACTACATCTTTAACCTTCTGCTCTGCATCTTCCTCTTCTGTCGTTCCTTCAGTTACTTGTCCAACACCCCAACCTGCTGGTATTGGGATTCCTCGGCTAACCAAATAATCAGCGTAGTTGCATTCCCCCACATCAGCAACTTCCTAGAAATACAAATCACACGAATCTTCCCTTTTCTGCACGAATCAAATTGGAAGATCATCAACCAAACTATTAAAAAATCAGCATCTGAAAGCAGCAGAAAAACACTTAAACATATTATTACCCCATGATTCGGGCATTTGTAGAAGACTCGGCCAGGGTTGCGGATTGTGGTTGAGACGCGACGGATGACTCTGCGTGATTTACAGCAGTGGCACCACACCAACGGCAGCGGGTTGCGATGAGCAATCAGCTGCGGTGCGCGTGCCGGCTGGGGTGTGATGAGACCCACAGGCGATGGTATGGGTGGAGACTTGGCGCATATCTGGTTGTTGCCTGCTGAAGAGCAGGTGGACGAGCAGCCAGCGGACATGGTTGCTGCGGCCAGAGCTTCTGATGCTAGGCAGTGTAAGTAGAGAAGAGGAGAAGCGAACGTTGGATATGTCAGTTTCATTACTTGCAGAGTAGCATAGCACCATATATAGTCATAGTCTAGGTTTGGATTCGAACCAGCTATAGGAGCACCTCTTTCTTTTTTCTAAAACTCGGCAACGTCCCTTTACTGGTACACTAGCTTGTTCAGTACGCCTTCCCAAGACTTTGATTTTCTTTCCCTTTTTTTGCGAGGAAGGAAGGAGGACAAAATTGAGAGTTCCTGGGACTCGAACCCAAGACCTCTCGGTTGAAAACCAAGGGTGCTAGTCACTTATGTGGCGAACGTTCCCTGTGAGGAGGACGGCAGACGAACGCATTTTCCTCGCAGTTTTCTTCCTATATATAAAAAAGTATGCTACTTGGTGTCCGCTTAGTCAACAAACAATTGTGCCAACCTTGACCGTTGGATTGACATTCAACGTCTGTCGCGTTTCTTCAGTCTCTTCTTCCTCGAGTCGCCAAAGCCAAACCAGCGCCGGCGGGACCGCCTGCTCCCGCCTCCCATGACTGGCTGTGATCTTCCCCGGCTCCTGTTCGTTCCCGTCCGAGGCCTCACCATCGTCCCCCGCCTTGGTTCGCTCGCCGCGGCGCCACCCTCCGGTGTTGTCAACATGGTCAACAACCGAGAGGAATAAGGAGATGACTGTACATGGTGAGGATGACAGTAGGGACCCAGCAGTGCGCGCAGTAATTTTGTTTTTCCGGGACGGGAAGTGTATCAATTGGGTTGTGCGGGACCCGTGGCCCGTCTAGCCCAGGCTTTTATTTCATATGTTTAGCACATGACCAGCCCAGTTTGTTTTTTTCCTTTCTGAAAATGGCTAGCCAGCTATTTTGTTTTTTGCAGAATAACCAACGTAGGCCTACTTGCTTTTCTACGCCCTGCTGGCCGGAAATCTTTCAAGACGAGGAGGGTTGCATTTTGCCCAGAAAATGGGCTATAAGTAATAATAAATGGGCTGTAAAATGAAAAAATACAGCAAACAGGCAATTAGTTCCAAAATACTGTTTTCTTTCGGATTTTGATATTTTAAATTTCATTGTTTTTGTGCCGGTAAAATTTCATTGAATTTAAATTAAGGTATATTTAGATTTAAAATTAATTTGAATCTGGCTAGAAATTTCGGGCTGTATGCTGTTTGGGACAGATTTGGAGGCTGACTTTTGGGTCTACTAGGTTGACGTGTACTTTGGCTTTGTCAACTTAGTCCACAAACGATTCTAGCAGCAGTGACCGTTGGATGTTAATCCAACGGCCGTGCTGCTTCTTCAATATCTGATCTTCTTGCTCCAGCCGCCCAAACCAGCTCCGGTGGGACTGCCTGCTCCCGCCTCCCATGGCCAGCTATGCTGCCGCACAGGCCGCACCACCCCACCCTACTTCATTGCTGGCCAGGCCATTCCTCTACTCACCCACACCTCCTGTTATTTCCCGGCGACGGCAGCCGGACCAGTAAACCCTAGTACTCCCCACCGCGTGGGCAACCATTGCCGAGTCTTCCCCGGCTCCGTGTCGTTCCCTTCCTAGGCCTCGCCGTCGTCCACCGCCATGGTGCTCTCGGCGCGGCCTGGTCAACGTGGTCAACGAACGACATCCATCGGCCGTGGACTGTACGCGCAAAATAATGATTCCTCCACCTGACAGCTGGGACCCACCGAAAGGGCCTCTGTATTTCGCAAAAAAACGTCCCCCCCGCTGACATGTCGGACCCACCAGCTATATCTTCGCACGCAAGGAACTGCCTCCTTATTATGCACAAAAAAATGAATACCCCCTGCTAGCTGGGACCCACCATAGTGGGAGGATGACTTGTGGGCCAACTAAGTTGACGGGGACGGAGGGCTTTGTCAACTTAGTCAATATGAACGATTCTAGCTCCAGTGACCATACGATGTCCATCCAAGGGCCGTAGTGCTTCTTCAACCTCTGGTCTTCTTGCTCCAGCTGCCCAAAGCAGCGCCGGTCGTGCCGCATGCTCCTGCCTCCCGTGGCCGGCTGTGCTGCCGCGGAGCCCTCACTGCCCCCTACTATTCCCACCGCTGGCTAGGCCCTGCGGCGATGGCAGCCTCACACCGCAGCCGAACCAGTGAACCCTCGTACTCCTCTCCGCGCGGGCTTCCACTGCCGCGTCTTCCCCGGCTCCGCGTCGTCCCCTTCCTGGGCCTCGCCGTCGTCCACCGCCGTGGTGCTCTTCGCGCGGCCTGGTCAACGTGGTCAACGAACGACTTCCATCGGACGTGGACTGTACGTGGAGAGGCTGACAGCTGGGTCCACGGCCGCAGCTAGGAAGTGCCGTCTTATTACGCGGAAAATAATGATTCCTCCACCTGACAGCTGGGACCCACCGGACGGGCCACTGTATTTCGTGGAAAAAACGTTTCCCCCTGACTGCTGGGACCCACCAGCTTCATCTTCGCACGCAAGGAAGTGCGTCCGGGCAAAAAAAACGATTCGCCCCCCCTGACTGCTGGGACTCACCAGCTACACACTACTAGGAAAAGGGCTATAGATGAAATGGCCACTAATGGCGCACCAGACATGTGGTGCGCCACTACTATATAGCAGTGGCGCACCATGTGCTGGTGCACCATTAGTGTGAAAGACACTAATGGCGCACCAGACACAAGGTGCGCCACTAGTAACAATTTTTTTTCCAAAAATACTAATGGCGCACAAGGGCACAGTGCGCCATTACTAGTTCTAACTAGTAATGGTGCACCAGCCACATAGTGCGCCACTACTATATTTTTTTTTGCAAAACACTAATGGCGCACCAGGGTATAGTGCGCCATTACTAGTTTAAACTAGTAATGGCGCACTGTGCCCTGGTGCGCCATTAGTGTATATTTTTTATATTTTTTTGCAAAACTACTAATGGCGCACCACCAGCAGGTGCGCCATTAGTAACCAGGGTTACTAATGGCGCATTTGTAGGTGGTGCGCCATTAGTAACCTGGGACCAGCTAGATATTTTGGACAGCCACACCTACCCACTCACTTTCCCCACTTCATTCTCTCCACCTCCTCCTCCAAGCTTGTCTCGGCTGCCTCCTCCTCCTCACCTCATTTGCACCATAGATTCATCCAAATTAAGTGGTTAAATTACCTTTTTTTGATAGGTAAGTAAGGGGGAAGCTATCTTTATGTTGTTCTCCCTCCAACAACGTGCACATGCACTTTTTATGGCCTAGCTAGATCTATGTATGTTTGTGGTGTTGCATATGTTTGGTGTTGCATATGTTTGTGTTTGCAGGTACCGGTATTTGAAATGCGATAGTTGCCAATATTTTGCCGGAATGTTGATTCATTTCCGTTTCGGCGAGAATTTTGGCACTATGCATTCTTTTTGGTCCTATTTTTAGGGAAAGTCATGCCAAATTTTTTCTTGGTTCTAAAATATCGTTTTGCTCTACCCCGCAGGCGACCATGGTCCGCACGATGACCGAAGGCATCGTGAATAGGTTTTTGAGCTCCGCGAAGGCCGAGATGCTTCAAAAGAACGAGACGGAGATAAGATGTCCGTGTCGAAGATGCAAGCTGAAGAGCCTTATTGCGGACCCGGATTCCGGGCAGGTGCGGGACCACCTGCTCTTGCGTGGTTTCATGGATGGCTATCGGTGGCAAGGTGATGAAGATGACTATGAAGTCGTCCATGGGGGCCGGGCAAGAAATGAGGAAGGGCAGCAAGACAACCACCGCGGCTCGGGCGGGCGAGAAGACGAAGAATCTCCAGGACATGATCACGACGGTGATGCTGTACACAGTCATCATGTAGAAGATGCCGGACATGATGATGAGGAAGATGCCGGAGCAGACGAAGGGCATGATCATGAAGATGAAGATGCCGGCGGAGCAGACGACGATGGACCATCGATGGGCTGGGTGCAGGACCCTCATATTCAAGAGCTGCTTCTCAAGCAGACGGATAACGCAAGAGCTGCCGCCCGAGAGAAAGCCAAGCTGGATCAACTGGAGATAGACGCGGTTACTCCATTGTATGAAGGATGCAGGCCCGAGGATACCCGCCTGAAAGTAACGCTCATGGCTCTGGAGATGAAGGTAAAACACAAAATGACCGACGCATGCTTCGACGAGAACATGTCATTCTGGCACGAACGTCTTCCCAAGGGGAACAAGTGCCCGACCAGTTTCGAGGAGGCGAAGAAAATCGTGTGTCCTCTGGATTTACCGCACGTGAAATACCATGTGTGCATGAACAATTGCATCATTTATCGGGACGAGCACGCGGAGTCTACCATATGTCCGGTGTGCGGCGTCACTCGATACAAGAAGAGGAAGAAAGCTCCTCGAAAAGTGGTGTGGTACTTTCGATCACTCCTCGTCTGCAGCGGTATTTCGCGGACCCTAAGGTAGCAAAGCTCCTGCGTTGGCACGCGGATAGGGAGGAGAAGAAGCGAGAAGATGATGCAAATGATCCGGAGATAAATAAAAAAGACAAGATGCTGAGTCACCCTAAGGATGGGAGCCAGTGGCAAGCGTTGAACTTCGAACACCCAGAATTTGGGAAGGATCCAAGGAACATCGTGCTGGGCGCGAGCACCGATGGAGTCAATCCGTTTGGCAGCCAGAGAAGCACACATAGCACCTGGCCTGTGTTTGTGTGGATGTACAACCTTCCCCCCTGGTTGTGCATGAAGAGGAAGTACATTCACATGAGTATGCTAATTGCAGGGCCGAAACAACCAGGGAACGACATCAATCTATATCTGGGGCTGCTGAAAGAGGAGCTAGACACGCTGTGGAAAATGCCAGCCAATACGTGGGACGCCGCAGAGAAAGAATATTTCCCTATGAGAGCCGCACTGCTCATGACGGTGCACGACTATCTCGGTTACAGATATCTCGCGGGGCAGGTGGTCCACGGATTTTCTGGATGCGTCAGTTGCATGGATGACACAATGTATCGCCAGCTAGATAGAGATCCTGGGTCTTCGAAAACCGTGTTCATGGGACATCGAAGGTGGCTTCGCGACGATGACCCGTGGAGGAAACGCAAGGATTTGTTCGACGGTGAAACCGAACCCCAAAGACGCCCGCGTACGAGGAGCGGCGAGGAAATAGACGAGCTGTTGAGAAATTGGAAAGATTGCCCACTGCCGGGAAAGAAGCGAAAGGCGCCAGAGCCACTGCTGAAGGTATGGAAAACGAGGTCTGTTTTCTGGGACTTGCCGTACTGGAAGATCCACCGTGTGCCTCACAGCCTTGATGTCATGCATATCACGAAGAACGTGTGCGACAGTCTGCTTGGTACCCTGCTCAACATGCCAGAGAGGACCAAAGATGGGCCGAAAGCAAGGGCAGACTTGAAATCAATGGGCATCAGGGAGGAGCTTCACGCTAATGATGATGATGATGATGATGATGAGGCGAAGCAGGACACGGAAAGTCGTCGCAAAGGCAAAAAGGCCAAGAAGACCGGAAATGACTACCCTCCCGCGTGCTTCACTGTAAGTCAGGAGGAGATCGATCAGTTTTTCACCTGCCTCATAGGAGTAAAACTTCCTTACGGTTACGCGGGGAAGATAAGCAGATACCTAGACCCAGCGAAGCAGAAGTTCAGCGGGATGAAGTCTCACGACTGTCACGTGCTGATGACGCAGATACTTCCAGTTGCAATCCGTGGGATCATGGACGCGCACGTTCGTGAAACGCTATTTGGCCTATGCAACTTTTTTGACGTCATCTCTCGGAAGTCGGTTGGCGTGAGGCAACTCAGAAGGCTACAGGAAGAGATCGTGGTGATACTATGCGAGCTTGAGATGTACTTCCCGCCCGCATTCCTTGACGTTATGGTGCATATGCTGGTCCATATCGTGGAGGATATCATCCAACTCGGGCCGACGTTCCTGCACAGCATGATGCCATTCGAAAGGATGAATGGTGTCATCAAAGGATACGCTCGCAACATGGCACGTCCAGAGGGAAGCATAGCCAGGGGCTTTCTGAGCGAACAGTGTATCTCCTACTGCACGAATTATCTAGGCATCGAGAACCCCGTTGGTCTGCCCGTCAACAGGCACCTCGGCAGGCTCGCTGGATGGGGTCACCGTGAGGGTCGCCGCGAAATGCATGTCGACTTCGAGGGTCGACTCGCCGACTTTGAAAGAGCAAACCTAGTCGCGCTACAACACATAGACGTGGTCGATCCTTGGGTGGTAGAGCACAAAACCTTTATTGAGAAGACGTACAATGACCGAGGCCAACAGAGGACGGACGGAGATATAATCAAAGAGCACAACTCATGTTTCACGCGTTGGTTCAAGCAGAAGCTTCTGTCGTACCCTTTACATGAGGATTCTTCCGCGGAAGAACAACTCATATTCGCCTTGTCACAGGGCGCCGAGCACAACCTGATGACGTATGAGGCGTACGATATCAACGGCTACACATTCTACACCGAGGACAAGGACATGAAGAGCGATGGTTATCAGAACTCCGGGGTAACGATGGAATCCTACACCGGTAACGACAAGGACAGATACTACGGAAGGATCGAGGAGATCTGGGAGCTGAGCTACGCTGGAGAGAAGGTCCCGATGTTCCGTGTCAGATGGGCCAAGAGCGTCATAAAAGAAGACCGGTATTTCACCACCATGGTTATACCCGAAGCCAAATCCAAGACCGCAGGCGCGAACGTCACCGCGAAAAATGAGCCATGGGTACTGGCTTCCCAAGTGGACCAATGCTTCTTCATTACCGACCCGTCAAAGCCCAGTCGTGTTGTCGTGAGGAGAGGCAAAAGGAAGATCATCGGAATGGATGGAGTCGCCAATGAGCAAGACTTCGACAAGTACGGCGACCCGAAGATGGAACATGACGACGACGATGAAGTATCAGCATACACCACAAGAAGAAGCAGGACCACCCTACCTAAAGGACGTCCGTTCAAGAGAAGAACTCCATTTACGAAAAATAAGGGCAAGAAGATTGTGAACAGATAGCTAGCTAAGATCGATTGTATTTAAATTGTAGCCTTCATTTCTCGATTGTATTTCATGGGCACTTTTTGAACTCATGAATATTTTTAAATTTCATGGGCACTTTTTGAATTCATGAATATTTTTTCAAATTTGATGATATTTTTTCATATTCAATATGAAAAAATATTGAATATTCATGAGGACACTCGATCTCGATCCCCCTCCATCTCGATCGCTATCCCACCTCGCCAGATCCCCCTCGCCGCCGAGCACCCCCCGCACCCTCTCCCCCGCTCCACCGCCGCCGACGACCCACCGCACCCTCCCCCGCTCCACCGCCGCTGACGACCCCCCGCACCCTCCCCCGCTCCACCGCCGCCGACGACCCCCCCGCACCCTCCCCCGCTCCACCGCCGCCGACGACCCCCCGCACCCTCCCCCGCTCCACCGCCGCCGCCGACCCCCCGCACCCTCCCCCGCTCCACCGTCACAAATGAATGCAACTAAAAATCCAAAAAAGAAACAAATTTGATTATATTTTCAAATAACAAATTTGATGATATTTTCAAATAACAAATTTGATGATATTTAAAAAAAATTATTACAGTTTTTATAAAAAATTATTACTGTTTCATATTCATTTTCATTTTCTAAAAAATTATTAGATGCAACAAAAAATAATAATAATAAAATTACTTATGGCGCACCTCTGGCTGGTGCGCCATTGCTATGCAAAAAAGTTTACTTATGGCGCACCGCTGGATGGTGCGCCATTGGTATCTAAAAAAAAGATTACCAATGGCGCACCGCTCGGGGGTGCGCCATGGCTATCTAGAAAAACATACAAATGGCACACCGCTAGGTGGTGCGCCATTGCTAAGCCTCCCCCCACACTAAAATCCCCAATCTCTCAAATTTCTCTCTAATCCCTCCCCTGCCTCATCTCACCCCCCCCCGACCACCACCGACCACCACCGCCCCCGTGCTCGCCGTCCCCGGCCGTGCTCGCTGCCCCCGCCGCACCCGACCACCACCGCCCCAACGCCGCCTCCCCGAGCCGAGCGCCGCCTCCCTCGCCGTCCCCCCTCCGCCCGCGCCCGCGCCCTCGACGTCCTCCCGCCCAAGCGCCCCCTCCCCCCGCGGCCCCGCCTGCGTCAACCTCGTGCTCGCTGTCCAACACCGCGCGGCCTGCCCAGGAGGACCGCCACCGTCTTCCTCTTCGACTACGAGGACCCGGACGAGCTCGGACGCCCTCGAGCCATCCCTTCGACGCCCGCCGATTTCCTCCGCCTCGGCCACCATCGCCACCGCTCGACGCCGAATTCGCGCCGCCTCGACTAGCTCCGGCTACCCCGAGTCGCCCTCGACCTCCCCAGTGAGCACCCGAGCCGCTTCCCCCTCTTCCCCCTCTTGATTTCCTTCTGATGTGTTCTAGGGTTGGGGGTTGGAGAATTTTGGACAAGGAAAGGGGGTTGGAGAATTAAGTAGCTAGGGTTGGGGGTTTGCAAGAGAAGAATCTTCAGGCTTACTCACTGTTCAATTTGTTGCTGTGAGTTTGAATTTGCTGTTCTCAGTACAGTAGTTTACACTGGTTGTCAAGCTGTAGAGGAAATTCAGTCAGTGGATACGAAGGTAGAGAAATAATCCAGGACAAAGGTTGTACACTGCTGCTAAATGATGAACATATTATAGTGAAAATTTAGTTTGATGCCATCAAATTCATTTATAGTGCCTGTTATTCAGTTATGACTCCTTCACTGAAACTGTAGTGTTAGCTAAAACTGAGATGTAAACTAAAGGAGTTTGTGATTTGCAGAAGCTGTAGCATACTCCAACAAGTGATAAATGCACTCAAAAGTTCACTAAGAAAATGCAGATGCTTCTCACTTGTTACTGAAAGTTTTCTGGAGTAGATCAAATTGCAACAGATTATTTGCAGTAGATCAAACTGCAGTAGATTACTCAATATTCTTGCCATTTGTTGATATGTTATAAATATTGACCATAAATAAGAATGAATATTGACCATTTGTTGCTGCTAGCACATGTTGAAGTGTACCTGATGATGCTTCTGTAGAAAATTCAATCTTCCTCCTCAGGCATGTGTTGTGTGACCTGACAAAATATAAATGTGTTGTGTGCCATGCGTTGGTAATTCAGTAAAGTCAAACAAGCACTGGATTTAGGCATGTTGCTTGCTGAAATTGTAGCAGCAACAACAACTATGGCTGAATGATGAACAGGTTATAGTGGTCAGATTAGTTCAGCAACAACAACTATTTTCAGTTTGTCTTATGGGTCATCTAAAAAAATTAGCTCAACAAGTTGCATCTGGCTTTTACAAAGTTGTTTTGGCTTAAGAGGATAAGTTGTTGTATATACTGTCATAAAGTTCAGCAAGAACAGGGCATCAACAGTGCTACTCTAGTATCTAGTTGGGGAGGGACAAATGGACAGGGCATCACTGTAGATGTACTGCACAACAAACTATTAGTCTTAGGATTAGCACTCCTCATATGAGATGAGAGGATTTTTTTAAATGGCTTCTTGCAGTTTTGAAAATTCAGTTTATTCGGTTACTGAAAATTCAGTTAATTCAGTTAGGCACACAAATTTCAGAACTTTTGTGTGCCCTAGTACTTGGTGTTTGTAGAAAACCAGGAGTGTCAATGTGACTAGAATTCACTTGTTCTTATATGGGTGAAACTTCACTTGTTTTTAGGCTAGTGCAGGGTGTTGCTTTATTCTGTCATCATTTGTAACTATGTCACAAATAAATTGTTCCTTCTTCTGTATTTGACCACTGTTTATTGTGGTTTTGATTTTGTTACAGTGTTCTCAAGTATAACAACATAGTGGGATCATTTGTCAACATAGTGGGATCATTTTGCAGATTCCAGCAAACAACATAGTGGGATCATTTGTCAAGGCCAGCATCAGAGTGCTAATTTACAGGTATAAATAGATAAAAGATTCAGAGAGTAGCTCTTTTCTTACCAGCATCATGAAGGTTGGGAATATCTTTGTAGAAAACAAAAAGATTAGGAAACTGAATCTAAGGACCAGGGCTAAACCTCTGTACTTTACTGTCTTTAACATGGTATAAAATACCTGAACTGAATTTGTGGGGCCTCTAAAATTCTGGAAAAAATTAAACTCAAGATTCTGGTGTTTAACCCTGTTGTGTTGCTTCTAGAAATAATATAAAAGCTGTGAAAAAGAAATCTGTGGAGTTGGCACTTTACATAAGGTTGTAGATCATTTTACATTGCTGGCTTTAACATGATACCAATTGGCACCTGAACCTTTCTTTTGGAGAGTTCTCTGAACTTCAATGAAGCATAAAGTAGAATGCGAAGCTTGTCTTGAGGCTCATCTTTGAGACAGGTTATCTGTGTCGGTTGTCGGAGCCTTGGAGGTTACTGCTGAGAGCTGTCACAGCAGTGCGTGGCGTCAGTGATGGCCAAGCTGCTAGTTCAACTACTGGCCAACTAGTGGCCCTTGTTATCAAAGTAGTCTTGCCACATGTTCATAGTAATCTCCAACCATATTAGCAGTACTGAATAAAACTTGTCTTGTTTTATGGGAATGGTTGATTACCTTGATTATACTTACTGGATGGTTTATTTATAGTTCTTAAAATATGAAAATGAAAATTATTTGTATCCCTCGTTGAAGGTATTTGACTCTATAAATCATACTGATGTTGACTCTATAATCATACTGATACTGATGTTAAAGGTATTTCTAGCAAAACCTGAAATGCTAGATGGATTGATTTTTCTGAGCTGTTTGTGCTCCCTGCATCTTTCAGCTCTCATTTTCAGTGGAGTTGTTGAATTATATGCTCTTATTGGACATGTTTTACGTGTTGATCCATCAATTGCTAGTTTGCTGGGTTTTGTCTCCGACCATCGTGTCGTGATGATTTTGCAGGTACCCCGAGAGGCCCTTGAGTTTGCCGGAATGTCGATTAACTTCCGTTCCGGCAAATTCGGGTACTCCATATGTCCTATTTTCAGCAAAGGTCATGCTGAAATTTTCCGTGAATTTTAGCATGACTTTGCTAAAAATAGGACATATGGGGTACTTGCGACTAATGCATGGGCCGGGGTATCTTAGTACTTAATTAAGTAGGATCAACTGCCTCTTGTGTTATACATATAGAAGTGTGATATGTTTACTGTCTCTTGGTGTTTGTCCTTAATTAAGTAGGGTATATTATTAGAAGATACCCATATATATCAGTCAACCTAGGGTGCCTCGGCATCGATAAACCCTAAATGATGAAAACTTAACTTAGCATTTAGGGTGCCTCGGCGTCGACAAACCCTAAATGATAAAACCTTGGCTTTTAAGGTGCCTCGGTGTCGATGAGAACCTAAATGATGTACGCTTAGGCTTTTAGGGTGCCTCGGCGTCGACAAACCCTAAATGATAAAAGCTTAGCTTTTAGGATGCCTCGGTGTCGACAAACCCTAAATGATGAGACCATGATCTTGTTCCTTGACAATAACCAACTTTTTGACCAAACTTTTTTCCTATTTAGAGCGAAACATGGCCCACAACGATGAGGCCGGCGGTTCGGGCGGCAAGCAATTCTGGGAGCTGTCCCAGGAGCTGGAGGAAGAACCTCACCGCTATGAGGACGCCGCGGAAGACACCGATCCTGACTACACAACCCCTAGTGGCGTCGGGGATGACACCACTGATGGTGCCGCCGAGGATGCCACCACTGATGATGGCGGCGCACGCACAGATGGCAGCCAACCGAAGAGGCAACGGAAGGACCGGCGCCCGAGCGTGCTCGGCACCGTCAAGGAGGAATTTACTGAAGTGAACTCCGACGGGCATCCAACGGCGCCCAAAGAATTAGTCAAGGGGTACTCGGTTCAGCTCGGGTGCATTCTCCGGAGCACCGTCTCGATCAACACCGAGAACCTAAGGCATAAGGACCGAGGGAATTTGCGCAGCCTCCTCTTCACGAAGCTGCACGAACGATACAAGTTCCCCGCTGACTTTGCAAACACACGCCTCTCAGGGAATAAAGTGAACAGTGCCGCCCTCACGAGGATGAGCACGGCCCTGTCTACTTGGAGAAGCACGGTGAAGGCAATGATTGAAAAAGGTGATAGTTATGAGAAGATCAAGGCGAAATATCCTTTGATCAGCGAAGATGACTACAAGGAGTTCAAGATCAAGTGCGAGAGCAGCGCAACCTCCGAATCAAGTCAGTGGGGGAAAGAAATGCGGCAGTTGAACTTAGGGGTCCACCAACTCGGTCCCGGCGGTTACAGAGTGGCGGAGCCTATATGGGACAAGGAGGACGCGGAGCGTGCCGAGCAAGGCCTACCGCCCCGCTTCGAGAAATACCGTGACAAGCAGACCAGGAACTTTGTCAGGGCCCGGTACAAGGAGGACCCGGTAACAAAGGAGCTTACCACGGATCCGAAGACCAGGGCGCTTGAGCTTGTTCTGGTAAGGAATACACCCCCGCGTAATTAGCTCCATATGGTTGCATTCTAATTAATGAAGCCAAATTTCTAAATGGTTCACATTCCTTCCGCAGGAGGCTGAAAGCAGTAGCGCGGGGTCGTCTCAGAGCTCCCCTTTCGACACCCCTTTAAATAGGGCGTTGAACGTAATGAAAAACAAGGATAAGCTCAGTAAGCCGTCGTCAGCTGGTCGTGTGGCCGGCAAAGGCTTGTCCACAAAATGGTCGTCATACTATACCGCTGGTGGGCGAAAGGAGAAAAAGACCAGCTCGGAAAGCCAGTCGCGCGAGGTTCAAGAACTCAAGGCACAAGTGGCGCGGATTCCGGAGATTGTCCAAGAGCAAGTGCAACAACAACTGGGAACGACGCTCACCGCCATGGTGCCTACCTTGATTCAGGGGCTGACGACGTGGATTGCGGGCGGCCAACAGGGGCCTCCCCCGGTTCCCAGCTTCACGGCCAGCAACTCGCACAACGCGCAGGCGGCGCCATTGGTGTCTCCGGCGGAGGCGGTATTCGTGTCTCCGGCGCCGGCACGGGCATTGGAGCTTAATGCACCCGGGTGTACGCCGGCCGGCACCTCGCCAGCAAGCGGCCCCTCCGTCAGTTGCACGCCCGCCGTTGGCGGTGCCTCGACATTAGCCGAGCTCGACGGCATCACGGTAACTAAGCCTCTCGGCCGTTGACTTCATCTCCTTGCCTTTGACTAGGCATCCCTGACGCCCTACATGTTTTCGTAGGGCACCGCTGATGTTCCTTGCATTCTCCTGCACTTCGTGGGCGGCGAGTTGGTCGATGTCGCCAAGGGCAGAATCGTTCAACCGGGCAACCGCGTGTTCCACGGTAATCCGATGCCACCCACCTTGTATAGGGTTGAACTGGTTCGGGTGCTGCCAGGCTGCGACGAGTTGTTACCTCCGATTCGACCCGCTGGGGCCGACGAAGATGATGTGATGACCCGCAGCGCCTGCGTAAGCTGGCCCCTGCTTTGGCCGAAGAGCCAGATTCGTTTGGGGGCGGGGGACACCACCCCACAGACAAGACCGCCAGTCGAGCCAGCGCCAAGCCATGGCAAGAACGCCGCAACGCTACCGGACATGCCGGACATCCCTATGGCACAGGATCCGGACATGCATATGGCACAGGATCCGGACGACGACGACAACGACGACGGTACATTTACCAACGTCGATAAGTACTTTGCCGAACATGGGTACGGTGACGAGTTCTGCGGGCCTCCTTCTCAAGAACCCAACCCTGAAAAAGACGACCGCGATCTAGCTGGTACGGCGGAGAAACCCAATTGCAACAGGCGTCGTCTGGCGTTCAGTTCTCAGGAGACGCCTCCAGCTGCCGCCTTCACCGAGCCTCAGATAGCTGAGGTGCGAAATATTATCAGCCCCAACACGCTCAAGAAGGCGGTCTGTGAGCAGAACTCGATCCCATTACAGCAGATCAAGAAGAAGGGACGGAAACGAAAGACTAACAAGGGCGCCGGTGCGAGCCAGCCGGCACCGAGTACGATCCGTGCTCAGGACGGGCCACCTTCACCTAAGGATATCTCGAGGAGGGTGCATGTGGCGGGTAGGGCGATGCTACCGACAAATATGCTCAATGCTGCAACCGGTGCTATGCGGAGTCTGCATGACAGTGTTCTTTCTTTGGAGAAGCGGCGTCTCAGAGAGAATGATGTGGCATACCCGGTTTTCGTGGCCAAGGTGCCAGAGGGCAAGGGCTTTGTGGATAGCGCCGTCGGGGGTACGATCGTCCTGCGGTTTGATGACATCTTTGCTATGTTTAACCTTCATCCGCTGCACTACACCTTCGTTCGGCTGTTTTCGCTGAGTATGGAGATGCGGATCATTAGAGACAAGACCCCGGACATTGTGATAGTCGACCCCTTCTACATGCGTGCCAAGATCTTGGGCAGCGCTGGGGACCGGCAAGTCGCGAGTTCACACCTCGAAGGCGTCATTCTGGCAAACCCAGATAAGGATAACTTCCTCGTGCCTTACTTTCCCGAGTAAGTCATCCCCTAACCGCCCCGTAACATATGATTTCTTAGATTTCGATCGTTCTTTTTTTCTAACATTCCGTGTTCTGTGCAGTGACACACATTGCACACTCATCCTCTTAAGCCCGAAATATTCCATGGCCACGTATTTCGACCCGGACCGTGACTCCAAGATAGACTACACAAATATCAAGAAAGTTCTTGATGATGCTCTCCCCGGCTACGCCGCATCTGGAGGCACCTTTAAGAGGCCAGTTCGTAGGTACGGCAGGCACGTGTTCACCCACAATACGACGTTCCCCTGCGTCAAGCAGCCGCCTGGCGGTCAGAAGGATGCCTACTACGCCCTCCATCACATGCGGGCGATCGTACGGGACCATAATCACCTTCTGCTACCAAATAATCTCAAAGATTGGGCCGCAAGCTTGGCGGCAATCCAGGACGCGGACATCCGACAAGAATTCTTTCGCATCCAGTCGGAGTTTGCAGAAATCATCCATCAAGATGTCCTTCGTACCTCGGGGCAGTTCTACCTCAAATATCAACCGTCCAACAGTGAGATAGACACAACGCTACAAATGCAGGCTGACAACGCCCGCGACTTCATGACCATCACGAAAGACGGCGGCTTCATCCACGCTCCGGTCCCATGAGTCGAGTCGAAAGTAGTGATGCTATGTGTAGTTCTGAAACATCGATTAGCTCATGTTGTAATTAAACTTTAATGAACTTGTATGTCTCTTTGGTTTGGACAGTCGTTCAACTTAGATGTAATCGATGCTATTTATTAGTAGGACCATGAATCGTGCTATTAATGTCTTGCTTTTCTCTTCCGATCCTTTTGTTGCATACTTATATATTGCTTATGTATTGTCTGTTGTTTGGCTAGTGCATAGAGATGCCGTCGTATGTCGTGTACAAGGGTAAGGTTCCCGGAGTCTACGACGACTGGGAGGAGTGTCGGAGACAGGTTCACCGTTTCAGCGGTAACAGTTACAAAGGGTACACCACTAGGGCGGAGGCGGAATCTAGATACGCGCGCTATCTAGCGGGAGAGAGGAGGGAGCGTTGGAGGAACCGGATGAAGACCAGTTTCATCGCGATGATGCTCATCGTGATGACCGCAGCTCTCTTCTATGTGATGGTAGTTTAGATGATCGATATCGACTTGTAATGTGAAGACAAACTCGCTACTCGCGGTCTCGAGACTTGTAATGTTCTATCTTTGTTCGGTCTTTTGAATTTGGAGACTAATATGATTAATTATATTCGGAGACTAATCTTCTATTGTATTCGATGAATCTGTTGTTGCTATGTGGTGCTGTCTATATTCTGTCCAATAATATATTTTGTAACCTGTGCAAATATCAAAAAGAAAAAAATCCCTAATATTCATACTAATGGCGCATCACCCCAACGTGCGCCATTAGTATGCCAAAGGATACTAATGGCGCATCACCCCACAGTGCGCCATTAGTATGGCAAAGCACATGTGTAAATATCACCCCCTGGGAGGCACACTAATGGCGCATGTTGGTCTATACTAATGGCGCACGGCGTGATGCGCCATTAGTATACCAGATACCAATGGCGCACCAGTGGTGCGCCATTAGTATTTAATACTAGTGGCGTGGTACTAGTGGCGCACCAGTAGTGCGCCATTAGTAGGCAAAACTGGTGCGCCACTAGTAGGCCTTTTCCTAGTAGTGACACCTTCGCACGCAAGGAAGTGCGTCCGGGCAAAAAACGATTCGCCCCCCTGACTGCTGGGACCCACCGGCTACATCTTCGCCCGCAAGGAAGTGCGTCCGGGCAAAAAAATGATTCGCCCCCTGACTGCTGGGACACACCAGCTACATCTTCGCAGGCAAGGAAGTGCCTGACAGTCGGGACCCACCTGGTCGAAGCGTACGTAGCGTTGTCATTCTGGTCATGAACGTGTACGTACATACTGGTCGATGTCGAGGCGCGCACGTGTCGTAGTAGAGGCGCGCACGTGTTGTAGTAGAGGCGCGCACGTAGCATGTACACGTACGTACAGCGGCCAGGGTGCAAGAAAGAAAATACGGCCATGTATGTGTACATACGGGCAGGGTCTCGAACGCCTACTCGCGCATACGTACGGCCATGGCTCGTGTACATGGCTGGGTCGGAATGGAGAAACATCATCGTCGTCGTGTTCATGGGGAGGCAACGGAATGCGTCGTGTTCATGGGGAGGCAACGGAATGCGTCGTGTTCATGGGGAGGCAACGGAATGCGTCGTGTTCATCGGGAGGCAACGGAATGCGTGGGAGCCAACCGGCTGGGTCGGAACGGAATGCGTGGTCGTGTTCATCGAGAGGGCTTGGACTGAACAGGCGATGGAAATGAGGCCTGGCGTACCGCAAAACGGAGGAAACGGACCTCCTATGTTCGGAACGGGGTCCTGTTGATCAGGACGGGTGTGGCGTACCGCAAAACGGAGGAAACGGACCTCCTACGGTCGAAACGGGGGTCTTGTTGATCGGGAGGGGTGTGGCGTACCGCAAAACGGATGAAACGGACCTCCTACGATCGAAACGGGGGTCCTGTTGATCGAGAGGGGTGTGGCGTACCGCAAAATGGACGAAACGGACCTCCTACGGTCGAAACGGGGGTCCTGTTGATCGGGAGGGGTGTGGCGTACCGCAAAACGGACGAAACGGACCTCCTACGGTCGAAACGGGGGTCCTGTTCATCGGGAGGGGTGTGGCGTACCGCAAAACGGGACTCCACAGGATACTGTTCATCTCCACCATCGACCTCCTCCAGCCTCCACGGGCTACCGTCGACCTCCTCCAGCCTCCACGGGCTCCTGTTCATCCAGCCTCCACCGCGCGCTACTCCACCGGGTCCTGTTCAACCACCCCTCCACGGGCACCCCTCCACCGTCTACTGTTCATCCAGCCCTCCACACCACGGGGTCCTGTTCATCCAGAGGCAACGCCACCGCTCACTGTTCATCCAACCCCCCCCCCCCCCCCCGACAACGCTCACTGTTCATCCAATCGATCGGCTTCAGTTAGCAGTAGTAGTGAAGGAATCGCTCGATCGGGTTCAGTTAACAGCCATCAATTGATCGCTCGGGTTCAGTAACATGTAGCCTGCAGTGCAATCGCTCGGGTTCAGTTAGAGCCCAACGCCTCGCTCGGGTTCAGTTAGAGCCAACGCCTCGCACACGCGCGCGTACGTGTACGAGAGAAACGCGCATCGCTCGGCCCCCGACCTCCCACTGTAACCGGGAACTCCCCGAAATTTTCCTCCCCCTCGCTTCTACCACGGTTTTTTCCGTCATGGACGGCCCAAAGAATGTCATGCAGCTGCGTCTCCGGCCCGCGCAGGACGAAAAGCCCATTTTCTGTCATGATTTTTTGTCATAGAAGTAGGAGCCCAACACATCTATGATGATACCGGGTTTTGTCACAATTATCGTCATAGAAGTGTCATATATATGACAGAAAAAAATTTCGTTCGGCCCAAAATGTCACGGATGTGTCTTTTTTTTGTAGTGTTTGTTGGGCAGACGGATGAATGTTTAGAATTGTGTTATGAATATTACTCATCACATACAATTTTAGGGATTGTTTCGTTTGCGATATAGTTCATATGATTATTTAAAAAAAAATGGGTGGGATGCTTGAAGTTTCACAAGCAACTATTGTATGAATAGCGTAAAAAAATTTCATGGAGGGACGACGAAGGATGTGTCAAATTTGTTCCAAACTTGGCGCATCTGGTCTTGAAACCACTATCCTTTGCTGAAGATGGTTCAGTTTCCAAATTGTGCACGTCACAATTTTATCCAAAGAATCTCAAATGTTTCCACAACATTCTGAGGTCATATCATGACACCATGCCAAGTTTTATGTTTTTCAGAATCAGTTTTTCAAGAATTAGTAAAAACAAAACTCCATTTTTGTGGTTGAGCATTTGCAAGAAAGTTATCTAAAATTTATATTTGTAGTGTAGGGCATATACATGTTCAGAAGACCCCAAGTGTGATTTCTCGACCCATTTTTGTGCCCTATTTAACGTACCAATAGTTTGCTTTTGAATTACTTTCATTAAATACCATATAAATGCACTTACTAACTTAATATAACAAATGATCCCCGAAAAAGGCAAAATTTGTGCATGAATTATTCCATGGTGTATGAATAACATTCAAAAAAAATTCAAGGTGAGTCAACGTCGCATGTGTCAAATTTCTCCCAAACTTGACGCAACCCCTCTCGAAACCATGGTCCTATGCCAGAGGTTGATTGATTTCCAAAGAGTGTATGTCTCACTTATCTCCAAACATCTCAAATATTTACCGCGGCATTCTGAGGTCCTATCAAGACATGATGCCAAGTTTTGAGTTTTTTAGAGCCAGTTTACTTTTTCAAGAATTAGGAAAACACAAAACTCCATGTTTGTGGTTGAGCATTTGCAAGCAAGTTATCTAAAATTTCTATCCATTCCTTGCGTAGGGCATATACATGTTCACAAGACCCCAGGTGTGATTCTTTGACCCATTTTTGTGCACTATTTAACGTACCAGCAGTTCGCCTTTGAATTATTTTCATTAAATATCATATAAATGCACTTAATGACTTAAATATAACAAATGAGCCCCGAAAAGGGGAAAATTTGAACATGAATTATTCCATGATGTATGAATAGCATACAAATTTTTTCAAGGTGAGACAACTAAGCATGTGTCAAATTTCTTCCAAGCCTGATGCACCCCCTCTCGAAACCACGATCCTACGCCAAAGGTGGTTCGATTTCTAAAGTTTATCCAAACCATCTCAAGTTTTTACCACGACATTCTGGGGTCTTATCATGACACCATGCCAAGCTTAAAAATTATCAGAGTTAGTTTACATTTTCAAGAATTAGAAAACACAAAACTCTATTGTTTGCGGTTGAGCATTTGCAGGCAAGTTATCTGAGATTTTTGCCCATGCCTTGTATAGGGCATATACATGTGCACAAGAACCTAAGTGTTATCTTTCGACCCATTTTTGTGCATTATTCTTGTACCAGTAGTTCACTTTTGAATTTCTTCCATTAAATGCCATATAAATGCACTCAATGACCTATATAGGAAATGAGCCCCCCAAAAAAGCCAAAGTTGACATCAATGATTCCATGGTGTACATCACAATTTTCTCCAAAGCATCTCAATTTTTAACCATGGCATTCGAAGTCCTTACATGACACCGTGAAAATTTTCAAGTTTTTAGAGTCCGTTGACATTTTCAAGAATTACAAATACATAGAATTCCATATCTCAAATTTCTATCCATTCCTTGCATATGCATTAAATGACATAAATATAGCAAATGAGCCCTGAAAAGGCAAATTTGAACATGAATGATTCCATAGTGTATGAGTAGCGTTCAAATTTTTTCAAGGTGAGATGATGAAGGATGTTTCAAATTTCTTCCAAACTTGACGCACCTCCTCTCGAAACCATGATCCTTTGTCGGGGATGGTTTGCTTTCCAAAGAGTATATGTAACAATTTTCTCCAAACCATATCAAAGTTTTAACACGGCATTCTGAAGTCGGTTCATGACAACATGCAAAGTTTCGAGTTTTCAGAGTCAGTTCACATTTTCCAGAATTACGAATCGTTTTTCTATTGACACAATCACACACGGAATTTTTTTAACAACAATCTGCAATCGACATCCCTCGAGACAAATATCCTCTCTTCCCCGTTCATCTCTTTCCTCGCCTCCCCCAAATCCAACTTCCTCTTGCCACGCCGCTCCAAATACCTCCTTCTTCCCTCTTCTCTTGCTGCCACCAAATCCTTGTCCACGGGACCCGTGGCCTCTAAAACACGAACCACCCTCTCCCTCACGGAAGAGCACACTGGTGTGGCAGCACTCTCGGGGGAGAGGGAGATCGTATGCGTCGAGGAGTCCGGGGCCACAGCGGCAAGTGTTGATGAGAGCGTGGCGGCCTTGGTGGCACGCATAGCTGAATTGGTGGCACACGCGGATGAGTACTTGACCAGGGTGGCACGCGGTGATGAGGCCGCAGTTTCCTTGGCGGCATGCTTGGATTCAGCGGTGGCCAGGGCGACAACCGCGGTAGAGTTTGCTCGCACTTTGATGGGGTGCGCGGATGAGGCCGTTCATGTTGACAACCACTTGGAACATGCCCTTCAAGCCACAGTTGCACACGAGCTTTTGGCCGCGGCCGCGGTCGGACCCGTGCATTTGGTTGCCGATGTTGGCTTCTGCGTGCTCGCTGATAGTGTGGGGGAGGAGGAGAGGAATAGTCGGGCCTATGTATTGTTCACGGACATGGTTGACGCCGAGCCGGATCTGGATCCTTCCTTCTGAGAGGGGATGTGGCATCATTGCAGAAAATATTTCAACCTCGCACCAATAGTGGAGCCCCGCGATAATGATGATGAGTAGTTGTTTTGGTAATTTAAGTATGTTTTCAAGTTAAGTGGGAGCGATGCTGCTCTTCCTTGTCTTCCATGATGCCTGGATCTTGTAATAGCTTAGCTTTTATTTTGCTGTTGTCTGAACCTTTACTGATAAGTAATGTTTCTTTTATGTTGTTTAGTTAATTATGTATGAGTATGAACGGGAATGTGCGCAATCGTTTTCTAAGGTGCTTTTTTTTTACAATGATTTCTCAATATCACATATGTTTGTACAGAACAAACTGCCTCTGATGGTTGCCCGTAGGTAGATGAGACTTCGAACTCGACCAAGTGCTACTGCACACAATTCTTGTATTATAGTGGTGTGCGGTATGTAGTTCTCCTGCGATATTTTCACTATAGCACTCGCGGAAACTACTATGGTTGTTTTCGATAACTAGTATTTGGAACAAGTTTTAGTAAAATCAGTTTTGAGAGGATTTTTAGGAAAACCAGTTTTAAATTGTTGATTTTTTAAACTGGTTTGTAGAATATGTTGTTTGGCTTAAAAACTTCGAATATAACACTAGTTGGGCAGAAGCGCGGTGCACTTTGACGGCGGCCAGCTGGGATGAGCCGGCGAGGCGCGTGATGTAGAGACGATGTTGAAGCTACCCTCGCTGACCATGGCCGATGTCAATCGCGCTTCATGGCCTCCATCTGCGCACACGACAGCTGCCGGAGCCGGGCTGCCTGATCACCATGTCGCCTCGGGCACTTCCCCCGCTGCCGCGGGGGCGCAACAGAGGACCGAGAACGTCGTACTATCCTTGGCGAGTTGGTTTCGTTCACATGAAACCAGCTTTTGCAAAAAAGGACTATTTGTCGATTCTCCATAAACGCAGAATTATGCGTACATGCAAAACTGATTTTAGTAATCCATGGATTGGTTGAATTATCCAAACAGAGTTTACATCAAAATCGGGACGAAATCAGTTTTGCTTACACGGGTTCCATATAAACATGGTACCCAAACAACCTGAAAAATTGACATGCCGTGGCACACAGAGCATCTCCAATAGCCGCACAAAAGTTCACATCCAATAAAATTATAGCGCGCCACTGTAGTATTTTTAATGCGCGGGGACCAACATTGCTTTAGCAGCAAAAAAACACGTAGTGCAAATTATGAAGCGGAGGGATTCCTGATATGCAACTACCCGCCACGGGATACGGCGGCGGCAAGTGCCTTGTGTTTCGTGGCACAGGTGCCGTTACACGGTAGTTTTGTCAATGATTTCCGCTTGTAGTCTTTTATGGCAATTCGTTGGCGCATGTGGTCTAATACCTAAAAATTCAAAAATCACATGCGAACCAAGTTTATGGACTGCAGAACATATTAGCTCGATCTAGATCCACCGATTGTTCTGTACCGTGTGCCTGTAGTGTATCTGCTGATCGACCCAATGAACAGTGGTGGAGGATTTTCAATTGTTAGCTAGCTAGGGCAGTACTGCATAGCCATCGATTGATCTGGCGCAGGTGCCTGAATCTGCCGATCGATTCAATGAACAGTGGTGGATCGTCAACAGTTAGTTAGCTCGGGGAGCACCCACGGGCCGGCTAGCCATCGATTGATCTGGACCACGTGCCTGCAGTGTGTCTGCCGATCGACCAATGAACAGTGGTGGATTTTAATTTGTTAGCTAGCTAGGGAAACTTGTTTCATGCTAATTTGCTTACAATATGTACAGGTGTTAACATGGCATTGAGTTGGTTTGTGTGCAAAAAAAACAGAAAGAATTGATGTGTGTGTGTGTGTTATATTACCTTTTTCTTCTTTTGACTGCCGTGTGTTTTACTCCCTCCGTCCGGAAATACTTGTCGGAGAAATGCATAAACATGGATGTATCTAGAACTAAAATACGTCTAGATACATCCATTCCTCCAACAAGTATTTCCGGACGGAGGAAGTACTACCTAAGAGCATCTCCAACACCGATCCGCAGATTTGCTTCGGCATCTGTCCGCGGATAAGGGGGACCAGTCTGCAGATACTGATGCCGGAAGGCCGCCATCCAAAGCTAGCCGCATATGTCCGCTTACATTTAAAATGAATTTTAACGAAAATGAACAAATTTGATTCAAAATCGAACAAACCGCGTGATATTCATTTAAACTAGGATAATTTTTACATAAAACCGGACGATATTTCTTCCGGAGAACTAAAAACCAGAAAAAAAAACCTAACCCTACACTACCTATACTTGACGCTGACCTTGTAGGCCATGTCGGGCTGGTTGGCGGCTACTCTGTCATCGTCGCTGGATCCGCCGTCGGAGTCATCGTCGTCAGGCTTCAGACGGCGGAAGCGGCGGCTTCCCGGCAGCCGCCTGACGCTCGCGGATGATCCTCTCAGCTTCCTCCTACGTTGTGCGCAGTGCATCTGTGGCCACTGACAAGGTGGGCTGAGGGAGAGGGCGGTGGCGATCACGCTGAGAGACCACTCCTCGCCGTAGTTGGCCATCTCCCCGTCGAGGCGGTGAAGATGGCACTTGCTAGTCTCCGCTGTCGTCACGAAGCGGTCCAGGGCCCAGGCGTACGCCAGCTCCGGGTCCGCCGCGATGTGTGGCGGCAGGACGTCAGAGTCCACAAACTCCGACCGACGCGCCGTGTTCCGCCTATCCCGCCAGCGCCGCTCCCTATCGGCGTACTCCTGCGTCGTTAGGGCGCTCCAGGACGACGAACAACTGCCGCTGTCGTCCAGGTAGTGGTGAATGCGACCGCGCGCCTTTGCGGCGATCGCATTGGACACGGGTGGCCGTGAGCGCGCTCCTTCTTTACGCGTCCGGGCGACGGAGAGATCCGCTCCTCGTTCACGCGCCGGGGCAGCGGAGAGATCCACTCCCCCTTCACGCGCCGGGGCGGTAGAGAGATACGCTCCTCCTTCACGCGCCCGGGCAGCAGCGAGAGGGGATCCTCCTTCACGCAGCGGAGAGGGTATGCGGGGTCTGGCTTCACGGGGAGGAGCGTCCCTGATGGCGCCAATGGGTCGTTCAGGCGGTGGACGGAGCAATGGAGCATCCGCTCCATCTGCTGCTCGTACTCCTCGTCCGTGGCGGCATACACCTGGCACTGCGTCGCTGGTGCAAACTGTTGTTGGAGGAAGAGGGGCGGGGAGGGGAGGAGGAGAAGGACGAGCGAAGAGATGCGGAGATTGCGATGTAGACGGCGCCAAAGCACGGCTTATAAAGCCTCGGCCAGGCCATGCGAAACGGTCAGCCGCTTCAATGCGGCGTAGCTGACGGAGTTGATTCTCGGGAAGTTGCGTCCGCGTTGAAGCTGTGGCTACCGAGAGGTCGCGTTGGTCAGCGCCGTCCTCCCGTCCTGTCACATAAGGCGGCATCAATGCCGATCGCTGCATGCTCTGGACGACATTGATGCGGCGCAAGAAGTGACGCGGGTGGGGTTGTTGGGTGAGCCACGGTTGCCAGACACGGACGTGGTAGCGTTCCAGACTCCGGCAAAGCCCTCCCTCCTACTTGGTCTCTGGTTTTTGAGAAAAAAATGCATCCGAATCGCCAAACGGACTAATACAGACCCACGTTGGATGACACAACACGTTCGGACCGCGCAGCCTGGACTTATGCGCGCGGTTTGAGGATGGACACGTTGGAGAGAACAAAAGAGGACCGGGCCCTAGCGGTGGGAAAGCAAGCTCGAGGAAGATCTGCCCGACAGCCCCTCCTCCCCTGTGCCAGTTACGTGATCATTGATCCGCATGTGTCGTTTCTGCACATGAAACAGTTTCACAAGCAGTAATAGTCTTTCTTTAGTCCTCTCCGCCTCCATCGATCAGGCATTCAGGATCCACATCATTCGATACACACCAGCTGGATTTTTTCTCACTGGATGACCGTGTTTTGTGTACCAAGTAGATTATATTCATGAACATTTCTCATACCCCTCTATTATAAGGCCTAATACATTTTTTGAGGTTACCTTTTATCACGGGTTAGCACAATAATATATGACATACATGTTACACAAAGCTACCATTGAATTCGTACGTGAAGGCAGTTTCTAATGATATAATTTTCATATCCTACATCTCATATATTAATATTTTTATCATTCATCAAAGACTACCTCGAAAAATGTATTAGACCCTGTATATTCTCGCGTGTGCAAACAATGCCTCTGTGACTGGCTATTTGCTTGGTGTGTGTGTGGTTTAGATATCACGTCTCAACCATCTGCGCTTCCATCATTTTCGATGGCCGCAAACTGCTCGACGAAGATCAATGTTGCTCTTTTTTCTATTTGTTTTTCATCTGCTCGGACTTTGCTCTTTACGGGCGGATCCTTTGTGCATGTGTGTTCATGTTGGTCGTGTGCATGCTAACTATGAGATGCCGGATGTATGTACATAGTGTTCTATATCACATTCATACATCATTACAAGTTAATAAAACGCATTTCCAGAAAATCTAGCAAAATCCTAGTGGTTGCACATTTTGAAAGTTGCGTGTGGCCTTATTTTGTGGCCAGCTTAGCAAAGCTAAATTTTTAGGAGCAACTAGCACTAGTAGAAAAAGGGCCTATTGTCCCGATTGATAAGGGCCTTTTGTCCCGGTTTTCGAACCGGGACTAAAGGGTCATTACTAATGCCCTAACCCTTTAGTCCCGGCTCTTACACGAACCGGGACAGAAGGTCCTCCACGTGGCCGCTGCGGCCAGCCCAGGCCGGGGGGCCTTTGGTCCCGGTTGGTGGCACTAACCGGGACCAATAGGCATCCACGCGTCAGCATTTCAGGGGTTGGGGTTTTTGTTTTTTTTTGAAGGGGGGGGGGGTTGGGGGTTTTGGGGGGTTAATTTAGGTGTTTCATATATTGTGTTAGCTAACTAATTAATAGAGAGAAGTGTCCTCTCTTATCTCCGTGCTTGGTCGACGCTACGTACTATATACGTATGGAGAGGACTAGACACGCTAGCTAGTAAGCAAATGAAGGAAACAGAAGATCGTCATGAACATATGCATACAGAGAGAAGTGATATCGACCACCTCTCCTTCTCCGAGAGATTGGTCGAACAACAAGTTCTCGTATATCTATCTGACACTACCGGCTACATATATACAATAATTATCTCTTACAATATAATCTCCTAATTAAATTGTAAGAACGCAGGGTCCACATAGTATTCTCCGTTTTCAGTGATCACGTGGGCAAGGAAGAATGCCGCCAATTCCTCTTGAATTGCTCGCATACGATCTGGTGCTAGGAGTTCATCCCGCATCTGAAAGATCTAAGTTGAAGAAGGGGGTCAATACATATATATATGAATAAATGAAACTCGACACAAATGATGGTAATAAAATAAAATTGTGAATATTATTGCTTACGCACTTCATATTGTTCGTCAGAGTAGCTCCGCTCACAGGTCGTGTGGCGGATGGACTCGCAAACGTAGTATCCACAGAAATCATTCCCTTGTTCCTGCCACAACCACTTTACAAGAAATAGAGGTCAATCAAACTGATAAGCAAGCATGCTAAATGGTATTGATGAAACTAGCGCTTGAATCACTAGGAGATGCGCGGAACATGCTACTATAGTACTTACTTTCGGGTGTCTAAATTGCAGCTTCTTCGGCAGTCCCGGAGCTTTTTTGGTGAATTTTCTCAAAACCCTACCAGACAAAGAAAACAATTACTTGATATCAGGAAATGAACAAAGTTGCTGATATGGTGGATAATGATCGATTTAACTTACTTCTCGAGCATTTGAGTCATGTCCGCATAGTCCTGGGGATCTTTTCGTCTCGAGTCTAAGACGGTTAATACTCCCTGCTCAAGCTTAATCTCTAGGAGAATATAGTGGAAGCTGCGCATGCATGCATAAGTCATCAATTACATTACCATAACCTGGACTAATAAGGGAAACGGAATATGCACAAGACAGTAACACTCACTTGAAGTTGTAAGGAAAGAGTATTATATCTTTGTTTTCATTTATTACCAACGATCGTAGCAAGTTGGCCTCGGTATCTTCGGCATGATATTTAACCTGAGTTGCATCTATGAGATTTGTGTTAATGAACCCAATATCACCGATTTGTCTTTTCTTCAATTCGGCGATCTTCAATCTGCATAATATAGTGAGGATAATTATAAATACATGCAATGAAAGAGCTGACCTATATAGAGAGACTTAATGACAGAAGTAGTACTACTTACAGACAGTAGCAAGTGATCGTTGATTTATCGAGGGCCTTTTGATTGAAAAACTGGAAGAACTCCTCAAATGGAACATTCAGCAGTTCAATTCCAACGAGGTCATGCTCCGGTTTAACTCTCAGCGTCAGAGTATTCGTCCCATCAGACTCTCTGCAGGTTTTCATGTACCAATCATGTAATCTTCGCATCATCGTTGTTAGAGATCTTTCATCTTTGACGAGAGGCTTCCCGTAATGGTATTTGTGTTCGTCCACCTCCATGTTTTCATAATGTACATCGTCGGGCAGGTAATCTCCAAGATTGCTATAACCGGGCACCATCCTCGGATCATTAGCGACGATGTCGCTAGACTCCTTGAGCGGGGGGCACGATTGGTTCGCTTGTTCGCCGAGCTGGGCAATTTTTTCCCAGCTCGTCATTCCTTTAATATTTGATCACTGACAGTACTTCCCGACCGCTCCGCTTCGGTATATGTCTTTGCAAGAATGCACTCATAGTTGCCTCTCGGCGGAGACTTTGGTGGTTTTGTCAGGGCAGCCAGAGTGCGCTTTGCTTTCACCGGATCTACCTTCTCCTCCGGAGGTGGATGTTTCTTTGCTTTCACCCCTTCAAAGAAGTTCGTCACTTCGGCTCGCATGATCTTCGTGGTTTCCTCCTCGGTCCTCTCGTATGGTAACTTCTCTGGAGTCTTCAGAGAAGGACCGAATCTGTATTGCCTCCCGCCTCTGGCAGCTGTACTGCTAGACGCCGGCAGAGCAGACGGAGCGGCTGCGGCTGTCTTCTTTCCTTGCTTACGAGGCGGAGGAGAAGGACTACGACGCGCCGGAGCAGCCGGCGCGGCGGCAGGTCTCTTCCGCCCTTGCTGACGAGGCGGAGAAGGAGGAGGCTGGGTGCTCTGGCACGCCGGCGCAGGCGGAGAAGGAGGCGGAGTGCCGCCACGCGCCGGAGAAGGAGGCTGAGTGCCCTGATCACTCGCCGGACGAGGAGGCGGAGGAGGAGGCGGAGTGCCGCCACACGCCGGAGAATGAGGCTGAGTGCCCTGATCACTCGCCGGAGGAGGAGGCGGCGGAGTGCCCTTACTCGCCGGAGGCGTCCAGTTCCGAAGGTTAATGAGCTCCTTCCGCCATAGGCATGGAGTTTTCAGAGCTAAACCCAGCCGAGTCTCCCCTTCACCGGTACGGTGGTCAAGCTGGAGGTCCTCAAATCCCTCCGGTATTTCATCCACCATCACCCTAGCATATCCTTCTGGAATCGGCCGGCAGTGGTAGGTTGTGCCGGGTTCAGGAGGTAAAACAGAGCCAACAGCCGCCTTGACTTTGAAGTTCTGCCATTGCGCCATAAGGTGGCAATGTTGAGACTCCGTGATAGTATCCACGGGGTAGCTAGCAGGAGCCGTCAAGACATGCTCCGGCTGAAGCAGCTCGGTGGAAGCCACGCTGCTTCTCCGCTGAGATGGCGGGGTAGCTTCGGGGGTAGTTTCGGCAGGTCGATTGCCGTCTCGTTCCTCTAGCGCTTGAACCCTTTCGTGCAGCTTCTGAATTTGGGTCTGCTCCATTTTTTTCCTCCTCTCCTGGCTTTTGTAACCGCCTGCGTCCGGAAAACCAGCCTTCCACGGAACGGAGCCTGGCGTGCCTCGTGTACGTCCAGGGTGCTCAGGATTCCCGAGGGCCATTGTGAGCTCGTCGTTCTCTCTGTCTGGAACGAACGTCCCTTCCTGCGCTGCATCGATATAGTGCTGAAGCCTCTTGACTGGTATTCTCAAAAGCTCATCCGTCCAAACGCACCTCCCTGATACAGGGTCCAATTTTCCGCCAGCCCCGAAGAACCAAGTCCGGCAACGGTCTGGCCAGTTCATTGTCTGTGGTTCGATCCCTTTATCAAGCAAATCATTCTCAGCCTTAGCCCACTTAGGCCGGGCTTTGAGGTAGCCACCTGACCCCGTGCGATGGTGAAGCTTCTTCTTCGCAGCATTCTTCATGTTTGTCGCTGATATCTTCTTACTCTTTTCCGATGTCTTGTGGGCAACCAATGCGGGCCAGTGATCTCTGATCTTCTCATACCGGCCGATGAATTCTGGTGTCTCTTCTTTGTCGACAAACGTTTTCAGCTCATTCTTCCACCTCCTGAATAGGTCTGCCATCTTCTTAAGAGCATGAGACTTGATTAATTGCTCTTTAACTGGCTTCTCCGGATCCTCCTATGGCGGTAGGGTGAAATTTGCCTTCAGCTCAGTCCAAAGATCATCTTTCTGCATATCATTGACATAAGACACCTCAGGGTCTTCCTTCTTAGGCTTATACCATTGGTGGATGCTGATCGGGATCTTGTCCCTAACAAGAACCCCGCACTGAGCAGCAAATGCTTCCTTTGTCCAGATGGGTTCAATTGGTTGGCCGTCGCGCGCGATTGCTGTGATCTCAAACCTTTCATCCGAGCGCAACTTTCTCTTCGGGCCTCGTCTCTTTACCGAAGTTGTGCTCGATCCGGAGGGCTAAAAAAAGAAGAAAGACGAGAGTTAATTAATATGTGTACATACATACCAAAACAATGAATGCATCAATTAGCTAGTCAGCACAGGCTTAACTAGTATATTTACCTGGCCGGACTCTGTTCGGTCACCGGAGCCGTCACCACGGGCTCCTTCTTGCACCAGCATTGGGTCACCGGAGCCATCATAATCATGTCTTTCCTCCTCCACTCTTCGATCACCGTAGCCTGCTTCTTCACCCTGTTCTTCCAGACGATCATTGTCGTTAAGATACGACAAGATATCACCTCCGGCTAAGATTATGTCCCCCAACACCTCTTCTGCTTCCTCGTCTCGTCCGTGCTCCATTGTTTCTACAAATATTACAACATGGCAATTATTACACAAACATGACAGCAGGTGGATATATTAGTGCAAACGTAGACCTAGCTTATTCCGGGTTTGGGGTGGCCTCGGCAACGCTTCAAGGGTAGGGGCGCGGCGGGAGGGGGTAGGAGACCGACATCGTTTTTTTCTAGGGTTTGGGTGTCCTCGAGAGTTTTGGTCGAGCGAGAGGGCCGGGGGGTGCTCCCGTGGTATAAGTTATCACGGTCGAAGTTATCCGGGAGGGGGTTATTTCGACAACGATGACATACATACATGGGAAAATAATGTTATCGGGGAGGGGGTAGGTCGAACCCCCCCCCCCCTCGTGTTGAAGTTATCGGGACATGGGGTATATCGACAACGACATATCCGATAAAAAATAAGAAGACGAAGAAGAAATAAAAAGAGGAGAAGAAGATATTAATAGAGGAGAAGATTGAAGAAAAAAAAGGAAGAAAAAAAAGAGGAGAAGAAGAAAGGAATAGAGGAGAAGAAGAGAAAATAGAATATTCTATTTTCTCTTTTCTATTTTCTCTTCTTCTCCTCTATTCCTTTCTTCTTCTCCTCTTTTTTTTCTTTTTTCTTCTTCTTATTTATTTCTCCTCTTCTTCCTCTCCTCTTCTTCTCCTTTCTTCCTCTACTTGGTAAATATTCTTTGAACATCGTTTCTCATATATATATATCAATGCATACATCCATGGATCATCTTTGCTCATATATCCATAGTCATATATAAAAACTTTCTGTATATGAACAAAAAAACATTTTTTGACATATTTAGCACTGTTCATATCTGTAAATGCCCAAAGCCATCTAGCATTTGATCAAACACCCTCTATATGCACTGTTCATATCTGTAAAAAAATTCAGAAATTTCAGAAAATTGGATGGCGTCTTGTTGCTGCTCCACTCCTTCTCCTCTCCTATCCTTCTGCTCTTCAATGTGTCGGGGCCGGCGGCGACCATGGAGCAGGGGCAAGGAGCAATGGGCACTCGGGCGCAAGAGCGGCGCTCGATCGGGACCATGGGAAAGGGGGGGCTCACTTCGAGGGGGGCGGCGATGGCAGGAGTCCGGGGACGAGGACGGCGTGCTCGGGGCGGCACGCGATGACGGGGACGGCGGTCTCGGGACGGCAGGCGGCGACAGGGACGAGGAGGGGTGGGCTCGGGGAGGCACGCGGCGACGGGACGACGAGGACGGCGGGCTCAGGGATGCCGGCGACGAGGACGGCGCGGGCTCGGGGAGGCGACGGCGTTGGCGGCGGCGTAAACGGCGAGGTGGAGCAGCCTGACGGCGAGAGGGGGGGAGGCAACTGGCGATGAAAACTGAAATTTTTCACAAGTGTTTGTTATATAGTCCAAGCATTAGTCTCGGTTGGTGCCACCAACCGGGACTAATGCCCCCTTTAGTCCCGGTTGGTGCCACCAACCGGGACCAAAGGCCTCTTTTCAGCAGCCCAAAGGGCGGGAAGCGGCGGCCTTTGGTCCCGGTTGGTGGCACCAACCGGGACTAAAGGGGGGCATTGGTATCGGTTCGTGGCACCAACCGGGACCAAAGGCCCCCTTTAGTCCCGGTTGGTGCCACCAACCGGGACCAAAGGACATGTGCTGCCCGCGTCGCGGCCAAAGTTTAGTCCCACCTCGCTAGTTGAGAGAGCTCGAGAGTGGTTTATAAGCGCTGCTGTGCCCACCCTCTCGAGCTCCTCTCAATTGCAGGCTTTCGGGCCTAACCGTACACTCTGTGCCTGTGGGCCTACTGGGCCACCTGCGGGCCTGAATCCTGGCCCATGGCTGGGTTTCTAGTCGTATTCAGGCCGTGGTGGCCCAGTAGATGGCAGTTTTTTTCTTTGTTGCTTTATTTATTTTATTTTGTTTCTAGTTACAACAAAATACTTACTTTTGCTATTTTTATTTATTTTATTAAAGTTTATTTTTTAATTCTTTTTGCTTTTAGGTCACAAAAATTATAAACTTTGTGTTAGTGCCATTAGTTTTCAAATTTGAATAGTTTAAATTTGAATTCTTTGAAATTTGTGTGAATCACTAGTTTGTGATTAACTTTACTATAAAAATAGATTTTGGAGTGATTCTTTTTCCTGCTATTTAATATTACTGTGGTTTATGATTCTATTGAAAAACAGATTTTGTTATTTTAGTTTCTAACAAAAAAAATCTTAATGATAATGCTTTTTGCTATTAAAGTTTCTAACAAAAACATTCTTTATGAAAATTCTTTTTGCTTTTAATATTTTGAACAGAAAATGATTTGATAATTTTAGTTGCATAAATTTTATATAATTTTAGTTTCAATAATACTAGAGGTTTATAAAAGTGTTTTTGTTGATTCCTTTTGCTATTGGAGTTTTATAAAAGCTTTTTAGTTGATTTCTTTTGGCTATTGAAGAATATTATAGTTTTGTCCTAGTTGATCATAACAGCATATTTTAATTGATTATTTTTAGTTCATTCTTTTTGGTATTAGTTCATGAGCTATAAATGACCCTTAAATTGAAAAGCACTACAAATGAACTCGGAAAAGGTTGAAAGTTGGCATGGTATCATCATTTCACCCACATAGCATGTGCTAAAAAGTTGAGAGGGTTACGGCAAAAACTGGATGCATTTCGTGTACAAAATGGACAATTTCTTTCGAAGTATGAGGGTTTCATACGGAAACTCATCTGTTACAAAGGGATTTCATTTTTTTGAACTTATTTGAACTCCAGAGTTTTTATGTGTTCAAAATGCACCATTCAAAGCCACATCATCAATTTTCAACCCTTTCTGACTTCATTTGTTATTTTTCATGCATTTACTGATTTTTTGAGCTATATGACCGTGAAATTGAAAAGCACTACAAATGAACTCTGAAAAGGTTGAAAGTTGGCATGGTGTCATCATTTCACCCACATAGCATGTGCTAAAAAGTTGAGAGGGTTATGGCAAAAACTGGATGCACTTCGTGTACCAAATGGACAATCTCTTTCGAAGTATCAGGATTTCGGACGAAAACTCATCAGTTACAAAGGGATTTCATTTTTTTGAACTTATTTGAACTCCAGACTTTTTGTGTGTTCAAAATGCACCATTCAAAGCCACATCATCAATTTTCAACCCTTTCTGACTTCATTTGTTATTTTTCATGCATTTACTGATTTTTGAGCTATATGACCGTGAAATTGAAAAGCACTACAAATGAACTGTAAAAAGGTTGAAAGTTGGCATGGTGTCATCATTTCACCCACATAGCATGTGCTAAAAAGTTGAGAGGGTTACGGCAAAAACTGGATGCACTTCGTGTACAAAATGGACAATCTGTTTCGAGATATCAGGGTTTCATACGGAAACTCGTCTGTTACAACAGGCATTTCAAATGAACTACAAAAAGGTTGAAAGTTGGCATGGTATCATCATAATAGTTGTGGAGAGAAAGTCTTCACTTTTTCTTCGCTTGTGTCCTTTGCTTATTGCGTCGTAACCATGGATAATCTTCATCGTTTATCAGGATGCTTGGGTCAGCCTTGACTTTGAAGGGAGGAATTTCATGAAACTTTTCATAATCTTCAGACATGTCTGTCTTGCCCTCCACTCCCACGATGTCCCTTTTTCCTGAAAGAACTATGTGGCGCTTTGGCTCATCGTATGATGTATTCGCTTCCTTATCTTTTCTTTTTCTCGGTCTGGTAGACATGTCCTTCAGATAGATAACATGTGCCACATCATTGGCTAGGACGAACGGTTCGTCAGTGTACCCAAGATTGTTCAGATCCACTGTTGTCATTCCGTACTGTGGGTCTACCTGTACCCCGCCTCCTGACAGATTGACCCATTTGCACTTAAACAAAGGGATCTTGAAATCATGTCCGTAGTCATGTTCCCATATGTCCACTATGTAACCATAATATGTGTCCTTTCCCCACTCGGTTGCTGCATCAAAGCCGACACCGCTGTTTTGGTTGGTGCTCTTTTGATCTTGGGCGATCGTGTAAAATGTATTCCCATTTATCTCGTATCCTTTGTAAGTCAATACAGTCGAAGATGGTCCCCTGGACAACAAGTACAACTCATCACAAACAGTGGTGTCACCTCTGAGACGTGTTTCCAACCAACTGCTGAAAGTCCTGATGTGTTCACATGTAATCCAGTCGTCACACCGCTCCGGGTGTTTGGAGCGCAGACTGTTCTTGTGTTCATCGACATACGGGGTCAACAGTTTCTCAACAGTTTATCGGGCGGTGTCGATTACGATTGGCATTGCCTACCCCCGCGAGGAAGATCGGGTGGGATCTTACTTGGAGTGAGATGCGATTCGCTGGAAGTCCGAAGTGTAGTGATGGGTGACTTCGCGGTTAAGTTTCGGGTCAGGTCCAAAGCTTATGGGTTTAACTGGGCTCTGGTGGCGGCCTATGGTGCCGCGCAGCCCGAGCTTAAACCAGAGTTTTTGGCGGACCTTGTTCGAATCTGCGGATCCGAGCATCTCCCAATTTTAGTTCGGGGTGACTTCAATATCATTAGGGGGAGAGAGGAAAAGAATAATGATAATTTTGACGGCAGATGGTCGTTCATGTTTAATACCATTATTGAAAGCTTGGATCTGAGAGAGATAGAGCTTTCCGGTAGAAAATTTACTGGGGCTAATGCTTTGCCAAACCCAACGTTTGAGAAGCTGGATCGAGTCCTCGCGAGTGTCGAGTGGGAACAGAAATTCCCTTTGGTAACGGTCCAGGCTCTCTCACGCGGAATCTCTGATCACACACCTTTCTTCGTGGACTCAGGTGAGCCGAACCACGTGGGAAACAAAAACTCCTTTTCTTTCGAGCTGGCATGGTTTGAACGTGAAGGATTCTTGGATCTGATTGCCAGGGAATGGGCTAAGGATGCAGGAGGTGGGACTTCTGTTGAGTGCTGGCAGAATAAGATTAGGCATTTGAGAAGTTTCCTACGGGGGTGGGCTAAGCACCTTAGTGGGATTTATAAGGTTAAAAAGGAAAGGCTCCTTTCACTTATTCAGTCCCTAGATTTAAAAGCCGAATCCACGATTTTGCAAGCCACAGAGCTTCATGATAAACTAGAGGCGGAGATGAGGTTGAAAGAACTTCTCCGTGAAGAGGAATTAAAGTGGGCGTTGCGGGCTAAGGTCTGCAAAGTTGTCCAGGGGGACGCGAACACTCAATTCTTTCACTTGATTGCTAATGGCAAGCACAGAAAGAAGAGAATCTTTCAGCTTGAACAAGATGAAGGAACTATTGTAGGACAGGATAACCTAAAACTATACATAACCGAGTATTATAAGCAGTTATTTGGACCTCCGGAGGATAGTTGTGTGTCCGTAGATGAGTCCAGGATTGAGGATGTGCCTCAACTAACTGCTAACGATAATGATATTTTGGTTGCCCCATTCTCGGAGAAAGAGGTGTTTGAAGCTATTGCGCAGATGAAAAACAATAAGGCTCCAGGGCCGGATGGATTTCTCGCGGAGTTCTATAAAAAGAGTTGGCATATTATTAAGGGGGATTTGTTACCAATGTTCCATGATCTATTCTCTGGACAGCTTCAGTTATTTCACTTAAATTTTGGAACAATAACACTGCTTCCTAAGAAAACGGGTGCTGTGAGAATCGAGCAGTTCAGGCCGATCTGCCTTCTCAATGTTAGTTTCAAAATTTTCACCAAGGTTGGGACTAATCGGCTCACACAGATTGCACATTATGTGGTGCAGCATTCCCAAACTGCTTTCATGCCGGACAGAAACATCCTAGAAGGGGTGATGGTCCTTCATGAAACGCTCCATGAAATTCACACGAAAAAATTAGATGGAGTTGTTTTTAAGGTGGATTTCGAGAAAGCGTACAATAAAGTCAAATGGCCATTCTTTCAACAGGTATTGTGTATGAAAGGTTTTGATGAAGCCTGGCGCCGCCAGGTTGAATCGTTTACGCAAAAAGGGAGTGTTGGAATTAAAGTGAATGACGACATAGGTCATTATTTCCAGACACATAAGGGCCTGAGACAAGGGGATCCGATGTCCCCTATCCTGTTCAACATTGTAGTCGATATGTTGGCAATTATGATAGGAAGGGCTAAGGAGGCTGGTCAGGTGGGTGGCCTGGTACCTCATCTGGTTGATGGAGGTGTGTCCATCCTTCAGTACGCCGATGATACGATCATCTTTATGGAGCATGACTTGGCCAAAGCGAGAAATATGAAGCTGGTGTTATGCCTTTTTGAACAATTGACCGGGTTAAACATTAACTTTCACAAAAGCGAGTTGTTCTGCTTTGGTAGAGCCAATGACGAACAAGAGGCATATAGGCAATTGTTTGGGTGGGAATTGGGGGCTTTACCTTTTACGTACTTAGGTATATCAATCCGCCATCGTAAGCTGACAAACAGAGAATGGAAGTGCATCGAGGACCGATTTGAAAAAAAAACTGAGTTGCTGGAAGGGCAAGCTCATGTCATACGGAGGCCGATTAATTCTGATAAACTCGGTTCTCACGAGTATGCCTATGTTTGTTTTGTCGTTCTTCGAAGTCCCAGTTGGAGTTAGGAAAAGACTGGACTTCTATCGATCACGATTCTTCTGGCAGGGTGATGAACTAAAAAGAAAATACCGACTCGCCAAATGGGATATCATCTGCCGACCAAAAGACCAAGGGGGTCTTGGTATTGACAATCTTGAGGTCAAGAACAGATGTCTTCTCAGCAAGTGGTTGTGGAAGTTATCGATTGAGACTGATGCCAGTGGGCGCAAATCCTCCGTAGCAAGTATCTTCACTCCAAAACTTTGTCCCAGGTGACAGTAAGGCCGACTGACTCATCTTTTTGGAAAGGGCTTATGAAAGTCAAATTAACCTTGTTTAATAGTACGCGATTCTGGGAGGATACTTGGCTCAGAGAGACTCCCCTAGCCATTCAATACCCGTCTCTGTATCGTATTGTTCAACGACGCGAGGCGTTCGTTGCAATGGTACTTCAATCCATCCCCCTTAATATTCAGTTCAGAAGGACGCTAGTTGGCAATCGTTGGGAAGAATGGCTCCATCTAGTAAGTAGACTGATGGAGGTTCAGCTTTCTCAACAGCCCGATAAATTACGCTGGAAGCTTACTAGGTCTGGAGAATTTACAGTTAAATCAATGTATATTGATGTTATCAATTCAAGCTCGATTCCTAATTCTAAACATGTTTGGAATGTCAAAGTCCCTTTGAAAATCAAAGTGTTTATGCGGTTTGTCCATAAACAAGTTATATTAACCAAGGACAATTTGACAAAGCGTAATTGGACAGGACCTACTAGGTGTAGTTTCTGTGATCGGGATGAAACGATCAAACACCTTTTTCTTGATTGCTCGTTAGCCAAAGTTCTATGGCGGATAGTCCAAATTGCTTTTAATATTACTCCACCGAGTTCTGTCAACACGTTATTTGGAACGTGGCTTAACGGGATAGAGCCCGAAACAGCGAGACATATTCGCGTAGGAGTCTGTGCTTTATTGTGGGCAGTCTGGAATTGCAGAAATGATTTGGTTTTTAACAGAACAACAAATATTTATTTTTTGCAGGTTATTTTCCGAGGCACGACGTTGATCCGTATGTGGTCGCTACTCGCTCCGACGGAGGCCAGGGAGCGTTTGGTTACTGGATCTATCCGCTGGGAGATGGTAGCACGGCATATCTTCAACCGGTTTGGATGGCGGTCATGTAATATGAGAGGCAATTAGTTTACCTATCTCTTTTTTGCCAGCCGGTTGTGGCGTCCTTTTTGTGGCTAGTTTGTCCTTTGGCCCTTGTAGCTCTGTGTGAGCTCTTCTTTATTTTCGTTTTGAGACTTTAAGACCTTGTCGAACCTATTTATTTGTTTAATAAGATGGCCGTATGCATCGTTTTGATGTAGAGGCCAGGGAGTCTCCCCTTTTCGAAAAAAAAACTCTCTCCCTTTTTAACCATGCACCTCTGCGCCCTCCACCACCTTTACAGACCACAGCACAACCTCACTAGTCCCTACATTCACATAGGGCTAGCGAGCACGAGCCTCCCTTCTCGAGCTACGACCACTCACTCAGGCCACGATGAGCAACGGCAGGATGAACGCCGCGGCGGGCGACGACTTACCGTTAGGGGCAATGCAGCCGCCGCCCTACGTCGGCTTTGAGCTCGCCGGCATGATGGCTGGTGGCGGAGGAGGAGGCCAGCGCCACGAGGGGGCGATGATATCCGACAACTTCGACTTCGCGGCGGCAGCGACCGCCTTCAACCGGTTACGGGAGGCGCCGCACCACCAGATGCTGGCGCTGCCGCCCAACGGCAATGGCACCGGTGGGCTGGTCCTTATGGCGCCGCCGCCCATGTCCAGGATGCAGCTGCAGATGCCGCCCATGGCCATGGACGGTCACAGTGACGTGTACCCGGCTCTTGGGATGGTGAAGCGCGAGGTCGGCGCCGGAGACGAGGGGAGGATCGGCTTGAACCACGGCCGGCGGACCTACTTCCCCACCGGCGACATGATGGCGGTGGACCGGATGCTCATGCGGTCCCGTCTCGGCAGCGTGTTCGGCCTGGGATTCGGCCGCGCCCACCGCCAACCGCCTCAGTGCCAGGTGGAGGACTGCAAGGCCGACCTCTCCGGCGCCAAGCACTACCACCGGCGCCACAAGGTGTGCGAGTACCACGCCAAGGCCTCCCTCGTCTCCGCTGCCGGCAAGCAGCAGCGCTTCTGCCAGCAATGCAGCAGGTCAGAGCCAGACCCCCACACCCACTCTACGTTCCATCCCTCTCTAGGAACGTGAACGTTACAGTAGGTCTCTCTCCGTCGAAACGAGAGAACTGATGTTCTCCAGCGCAAACTGCTTGCCTTTTCAGTCTTCACTCAGTTTTTGGTCCGTTGCGGCGACCAGTCATGTCAAATAAAAAAGACAACACAAAACTCAACTCCATGTACCACAAACATCAGCTTTTCCATGGCGTTTTCCGTTCCTGGGGATCGATCGATGGAGACAGGATCACGAAATGAAAAAGAGATGCAAAAAGCAGCGTTTTTTGGGCTAGTTTTCAGACTTCAGACTGCTTCGTGCTGCAACGAGCGGCTGATCCTGTGGCAGCCTTTTGCCCTAGCTAATCTCTGCTCCTACTTTTTTCGCATTGACCAATGTTGCTATGTTCAACATTGGATTCACATGCATGCATGACTTGTTTAGCTAGCTAGAATTTTAACTTTTGTTATAGGTACGTACTACAACTTGAAGGATTCTGGTACGCGGTTTAGCTTAGCCTGTGTTGTTCTTGTACTCTGGATTTGCTTTAGGTTCCACGTGCTCACGGAGTTTGACGAGGCCAAGAGGAGCTGCCGGAAGCGGCTCGCAGAGCACAACCATCGCCGGAGTAAACCGGCGGCCGGCAGCGCGAGGGCGGCGTCCAAGGTCTTGGCGCCACCTTCCAAGAAACCCAACGCCAGCGGCATCTCCAGCTCCTACGCCACCAACAATAACAGTAAGCCGGCACCTTTGCTTTAACTAATTGCAAGTTTGCAGCCTATCTAGTAGTGCAACTGGTCATCATTTATCGGGGCTAATTTGTAAGTATGCATGTACGATCGTCGATCAGCTTTGAGCGCGACCAACAAGTCGACCATCTCGTCCAACACGAGCGCGACCAGCTGCCTTAAGCAAGTCCAGGCCAGCGTAGCGACGGCGAGGCGGATGACGCTCACCCTGGGCGTGCCGCCAGAGAAGGAGCGCCGCCAGCAGCAGCTCAGCAATGCCATGCAGCTCCACCACCAACGGGAGCAGCAGCACTTCATTACCTCCCTCCTGCACAGAAACGTCAACAACAGCAACATCATGTCATGTTCCTCTGTGTGCTCCAGCACGATGCCATCGGTGGCGGCTGCCAACGGCCGGGTCTCCGACCAGAACAACAACAACACCAATGGCAGCAACCAAGCCAACAACAGCATGCTTATGTTTGAGGTTGACTTCATGTAGATGTTGGATCTTGAGCATTATGCTTCATAATTATGATCAGAAAACCACATTAGGTACTTGGTGGAAGTGTTTCGTTTTTCCCCTGTTAAAAAGGACCGGAGGGGGTTAAACAGCGACAAAGCAATGTACTCGATCCCTCCGGGTTTTTTTAGTCTGTATTTAAGATTTGCCTGAAGTCAATTGTCGTAAAGTTTAGTTTGACCACATTTATATGAAAAAATATCAACATGTACAATACTGAAGTTACACAATATGAAAATTAAATTCACGACGCATCTAATGATATTGATTTCATATTCTGAATGTTGATATACTTTACAATAAAGTTGGTCAAATTTTATGAACTTTGACTTCAGACAAATCTTATATGCATACTAAAAAGGACCTGAGGGAGTACTAGCTAATTCATCGACATGTTACTTAAATATGCATAATATCAACCCCTTAGCATGCAACTCAGTTTATAGTGAACTTTGAGATAGTTTTAGTCATCAAGCAATGGACTAACGTAACAATATGTTCAAATAATGCAATCGTTTTACGTGGAAGAACCTCCACAAAATGACAGTAAAAATACAGGCATGGACAAACCAGTCCACACAACTTCCACTATGAGAATCAATGGGTACACAATCTCAAGAGATTTAAAATACCCTCGAGACCTTGCCAACCCGCGGCAGCAGCAACCCACAATTGACAAGACAACAATAGAAAATTAGTTGACATAGATCTGTCCCATCCGCTAATCTATCTATTTCTCTCAAATTGTTGAACCAAACGGAACGTGATTTGGTAGACTATTATAGATTGATGAGTTTGCAACATACGAATCAAATTTCATCTCAACTGGACATTTTTGTGTCTACTTAATGTAGTGTTGGTTATAATGTTTTGTTTTCACTAACATGTGAGATGGTCTTCAGAAGAGATAATCTCAGAGTATTCTTACTTGGGCATGTTGAAGTCAACCTTTACGTTGTTGATTTCTCAGAAAATAGCACTCGACTTGAGACATGTCTAATTGACAAGGCCAATGTGGGATGGTTATGATATTGTAGGCTAGCACATCATCATGAGAAATCTTAAAGATTGCGTAAAGAGCAAGCACATCATTGATATCATGTTTGTAGTGCTTGCATTAATTGTCAGAAAAGTAACATGGAAATAAGCACCCTCTCAAAGAGCATTATCACAATCACTAGGCCTTTAGAGCCCCTTTCATATGTATAACTTTTGGCCTCGATATTATGATAGCCTTGTTGGGAGATGTATGGTCTTGTCATTGTGGACGACTTCTAAAGATACACTTGAATGTTTTTTCTTGGGTCCAAATATAGACTCGAGAGACATTCAAGAATTTTTCCAAGTAACCAACGTCAATTCTAAGTGGATATCTTGGCAAGACGAAGTGACAATGGCATCAAGTTTAAGAACTACACTATTAACGAATTCTTGGGAGATGTGGGATTGTGCACGAATTCTACCCATCTTACTGTTGGAAATATGCCCTAGAGGTAATAATATTTCTTTATTCCTAATTAAAGAGTTTATATTCTATGTTATAACTGCTATGATCCTGGAATACTCGATTCCGTGAAAACCTCATATGCACATGTGGAATGATAAATAGTTAAATGAAAGGTTCCTAGTCTTGCCTCTGAGACTAGCTCAAGTGTTGTGGTGATCACGTTTTCAGGATCTTAGGATATCGTTAAGTGTTAAACGATAGTCCTAAAATGACATTGGGATTATGACGTTGGAAGAACGATCATATTGAATCTACTCGATCATGTTTGCTATGAATTGAGTTAATATCGTCTGTAATCAATTGTAAATTGTAATAACATGGAGTGTTAATGTGTGATATTCTCCTTAGACCATGAGAGTATCGTAGTCACTTCTATTATCATACGGTGGACATTGGGGTTGCTCAAACAGCACCTATAACATGGTGATCATAACGACAACTTACAGGTTCATCGGGAATTTGACAAGGGACTAGATAGCTCGATGATACGTCTCCAACGTATCTATAATATTTGATTGTTCCATGCTGTTATATTTGAAGGAAGTATGCCCTAGAGGAAATAATAAAGTTATTATTTATTTCCTTATATCATGATGAATGTTTATTATTCATGCTAGAATTGTATTAAACGGAAACATAATACATGCGTGAATACATAGACAAACAGAGTGTCACTAGTATGCCTCTACTTGACTAGCTCGTTAATCAAAGATGGTTATGTTTCCTAGCCATAGACATGAGTTGTCATTTGATTAACGGGATCACCTCATTAGGAGAATGACGTGATTGACTTGACCCATTCCGTTAGCTTAGCACCCGATCGTTTTGTATGTTGCTATTGCTTTCTTCATGACTTATACATGTTCCTATGACTATGAGATTATGCAATTCCCGTTTACCGGAGGAACACTTTGTGTGCTACCAAACGTCACAACGTAAATGGGTGATTATAAAGGTGCTCTATAGGTGTCTCCAAAGGTACATGTTGGGTTGGCGTATTTCGAGATTAGGATTTGTCACTCTGATTGTCGGAGAGGTATCTCTGGGCCCATTCGGTAATGCACATCAATATAAGCCTTGCAAGAATTGTGACTAATAAGTTAGTTGCGGGATGATGTGTTACGGAACGAGTAAAGAGACTTGCCGGTAACGAGATTGAACTAGGTATCGAGATACCGACGATCAAATCTCGGGCAAGTAACATACCGGTGACAAAGGGAACAACGTATGTTGTTATGCGGTCTGACCGATAAAGATCTTCGTAGAATATGTGGGGGCCAATATGGGCATCCAGGTCCCGCTATTGGTTATTGACCGGAGACGTGTCTCGGTCATGTCTACATAGTTCTCGAACCCGTAGGGTCCGCACGCTTAACGTTACGATGACAGTTTTATTGAGTTTTGATGTACCGAAGTAGTTCGGAGTCCCGGATGAGATCGGGGATATAACGGGGAGTCTCGAAATGGTTGAGACGTAAAGATCGATATATTGGACGACAATATTCGGACTTCGGAAAGGTTCCAAGTGATTCGGTTATTTTTCGGAGTACCGGAGAGTTACGGGAATACGTATTGGGCCTTACTGGGCCATACGGGAAAGAAGAAAAAGGGCCTCAAAAGGTGGCCGCACCCCTCCCCATGGTCTGGTCCGAATTGGACTAGAGAAGGGGGGCGCACCCTTCCTTCTTTCTCCTTCCCCCTTCCCTTCTCCTACTCCCACAAGGAAAGGAGGAGTCCTACTCCCGGTGGGAGTAGGACTCCCCCCTATGGCGCGCCTCTCCTCTTGGCCGGCTGCCTCCCCCTTGCTCCTTTATATACGGGGGCAGGGGGCACCCCAGAGACACAACAATTGATCCTTGAGATCTCTTAGCCGTGTGCGGTGCCCCCCTCACCATATTACACCTCGATAATACCGTTGCGTTGCTTAGGCGAAGCCCTGCGTCGGTGGAACATCATCATCGTCCCACGCCGTCGTGCTGACGAAACTCTCCCTCAACACTCGGCTGGATCGGAGTTCGAGGGACGTCATCGAGCTGAACGTGTGTAGAACTCGGAGGTGCCGTACGTTCGGTACTTGATCGGTCGGATCGTGAAGACGTACGACTACATCAACCGCGTTGTGATAACGCTTCCGCTGTCGGTCTACGAGGGTACGTGGACAACACTCTCCCCTCTCGTTGCTATGCATCACCATGATCTTGCGTGTGCGTAGGAAAATTTTGAAATTACTACGTTCCCCAACAGTGGCATCCGAGCCTGGTTTTATGCGTTGATGCTATGCACGAGTAGAACACAAGTGAGTTGTGGGCGATATAAGTCATACTGCTTACCAGCATGTCATACTTTGGTTCAGCGGTATTGTGAGATGAAGCGGCCCGGACCGACATTACGCGTACGCTTACGCGAGACTGGTTTCACCGTTCGGAGCACTCGTTGCTTAAAGGTGACTGGCGGGTGTCTGTCTCTCTCACTTTAGTTGAACCGAGTGTGGCTATGCCCGGTCCTTGCGAAGGTTAAAACAGCACCAACTTGACAAACTATCGTTGTTGTTTTGATGCGTAGGTAAGAACGGTTCTTGCTAAGCCCGTAGCAGCCACGTAAAACATGCAACAACAAAGTAGAGGACGTCTAACTTGTTTTTGCAGGGCATGTTGTGATGTGATATGGTCAAGACATGATGTGATATAATTTGTTGTATGAGATGATCATGTTTTGTAACCGAGTTATCGGCAACTGGCAGGAGCCATATGGTTGTCGTTTTATTGTATGCAATGCAATCGCCATGTAATGCTTTACTTTATCACTAAGCGGTAGCGATAGTCGTAGAAGCATAAGATTGACGAGACGACAACGATGCTATGATGGAGATCAAGGTGTCGCGCCGGTGACGATGGTGATCATGACGGTGCTTCAGAGATGGAGATCACAAGCACAAGATGATGATGGCCATATCATATCACTTATATTGATTGCATGTGATGTTAATCTTTTATACGTCTTATTTTGCTTAGTTTGACGGTAGCATTATAAGATGATCTCTCACTAAATTATCAAGGTATAAGTGTTCTCCCTGAGTATGCACCGTTGCAAAAGTTCTTCGTGCTGAGACACCACGTGATGATCGGGTGTGATAGGCTCTACGTTCAAATACAACGGGTGCAAAACAGTTGCACACGCGGAATACTCAGGTTAAACTTGACGAGCCTAGCATATAACAGATATGGCCTCGGAACACGGAGACCGAAAGGTCGAGCGTGAATCATATAGTAGATATGATCAACATAGTGATGTTCACCATTGAAACTACTCCATCTCACGTGATGATCGGACATGGTTTAGTTGATATGAATCACGTGATCACTTAGAGGATTAGAGGGATGTCTATCTAAGTGGGAGTTCTTAAGTAATATGATTAATTGAACTTAAATTTATCATGAACTTAGTCCTGATAGTATTTTGCAAATTATGTTGTAGATCAATATCTCGCGTTGTTGCTTCCCTGTGTTTATTTTTGATATGTTCCTAGAGAAAAATTATGTTGAAAGATGTTAGTAGCAAAGATGCGGATTGTATCCATGATCTGAGGATTATCCTCATTGCTACACAGAAGAATTATGTCCTTGATGCACCGCTAGGTGACAGACCTATTGCAGGAGCAGATGCAGACGTTATGAACGTTTGTCTAGCTCAATATGATGACTACTTGATAGTTTAGTGCACCATGCTTAACGGCTTAGAATCGGGACTTCAAAGACGTTCTGAACGTCATGGACCATATGAGATGTTCCAGGAGTTGAAGTTAATATTTCAAGCAAATACCCGAGTTGAGAGATATGAAATCTCCAACAAGTGCTATAGCAAGAAGATGGAGGAGAATCGCTCAACTAGTGAGCATGTGCTCAGATTGTCTGGGTACTACAATCGCTTGAATCAAGTGGGAGTTAATCTTCCAGATAAAATAGTGATTGACAGAATTCTCTAGTCACCATCACCAAGTTAGTAGAACTTCGTGATGAACTATAGTATGCAAGGGATGACGAAAGTAATTCCCGAGCTCTTCGTGATGCTGAAATCGACGAAGGTAGAAATCAAGAAAAACATCAAGTGTTGATGGTTGACGAGACCACTTCAAGTGTTGATGGTTAACAAGACCACTAGTTTCAAGAAAAGGGCAAAGGGATAGAAGGGGAACTTCAAAAGAACGGCAAGCAAGTTGCTACTCAAGTGAAGAAGCCCAAGTCTGTACCTAAGCCTGAGACTAAGTGCTTCTACTGCAAAGGAACTGGTCACTAGAGGCGGAACTGCCCCAAGTATTTGGTGGATAAGAAGGATGGCAAAGTGAACAAAGGTATATTGGATATACATGTTATTGATGTGTACTTACTAGTGTTTATAGCAACCCCTCAGTATTTGATACTGGTCCAGTTGCTAAAGAGTAGTAACTCGAAAACGGGAGTTGCAGAATAAACAGAGACTAGTAAAAGCCGAGGTGACGATGTGTGTTGGAAGTAGTTCCAAGATTGATATGATCATCACCGCACACTCCCTATACTTTCGAGATTAGTGTTGAAACTAAATAAGTGTTATTTGGTGTTTGCGTTGAGCATGAATATGATTTGACCATGTTTATTGCAATACGGTTATTCATTTAAGTTAGAGAACAATTGTTGTTCTGTTTACATGAATAAAAAACCTTCTATGGTCATACACACCAACGAAATTGGTTTGTTGGATCTCGATCGTAGTGATGCACATATTCATAATATTGAAGCCAAAAGATGCAAAGTTAATAATGATAGTGCAACTTATTTGTGGCACTGCCGTTTAGGTCATATTGGTGTAAAGCGCATGAAGAAACTCCATACTGATGGGATTTTGGAATCACTTGATTATGAATCACTTGATGCTTGTGAACCGTGCCTCATGGGCAAGATGACTAAAACGCCGTTCTCCAGAACTATGGTGAGAGCAACAGATTTGTTGGAAATCATACATACAGATGTATGTGGTCCGATGAATATTGAGGCTCGTAGCAGGTATCATTATTTTCTGACCTTCACAGATGATTTGAGCAGATATGGGTATATCTTCTTAATGAAACAGAAGTCTGAAACATTTGAAAAGTTCATATAATTTCATAGTGAAGTAGAAAATCATCGTAACAAGAAAATAAAGTTTCTACGATCTGATCGCGGAGACAAATATTTGAGTTACGAGTTTGGTCTTCAATTAAAACAATGTGGAATAGTTTCACAAATTTATGCCACCTGGAACACCATAGCATAGTGGTGTGTCCGAACGTCATAACCGTACTTTATTGGATATAGTGCAATCTATGATGTCTCTTACCAATTTACCACTATCGTTTTGGGGTTATGCATTAGAGACAGCTACATTCACGTTAAATAGGGCACCATCAAATCCGTTGAGACGACGCCTTATGAACTGTGGTTTGGCAAGAAACCAAAGTTGTCGTTTCTTAAAGTTTGGGGTTGCGATGCTTATGTGAAAAGTTTCATCCTGATAAGCTCAAACCCAAATCGGAGAAATGTTTCTTCATAGGATACCCAAAGGAGACAGTTGGGTACACCTTCTATCACAGATCCGAAGGCAAGACATTCGTTGCTTAGTATGGATCCTTTCTAGAGAAGGAGTTTCTCTCGAAAGAAGTGAGTGGGAGGAAAGTAGAACCTGATGAGGTAACTGTACCTGCTCCCTTATTGGAAAGTAGTTCATCACAAGAAACGGTTCCTGTGACGTCTATACCAATGAGTGAGGAAGTTAATGATGATGATCATGAAACTTCAGATCAAGTTGTTACCAAACCTCGTAGGTAAACCAGAGTGAGATCCACACCAGAGTGGTATGGTAATCCTGTTCTGGAGGTTATGTTACTAGACCATGACGAACCTACGAACTATGAAGAAGCGATGGTGAGCCCAGATTCCGCAAAATGGCTTGAGGCCATGAAATCTGAGATGAGATACATGTATGAGAACAAAGTGTGGACTTTGGTTGACTTGCCCGATGATCGGCAAGCAATTGAGAATAAATGGATCTTCAAGAGGAAGACGGACGCTGATAGTAGTGTCACTATCTACAAAGCTAGAATTGTCGCAAAAAGGTTTTCGACAAGTTCAAGATGTTGACTACGATGAGAGTTTCTCACTCGTATCTATGCTTAAGTCTGTCTGAGTCATGTTAGCAATTGCCGCATTTTATAAAATATGGCAAATGGATAAACAAAACTACATTCCTTAATGGATTTATTAAAGAAGAGTTGTATATGATGCAACCAGGAGGTTTTGTCAATCCTAAAAGCGCTAACAAAATATGCAAGCTCCAGCGATCCATCTATGGACTGGTGCAAGCATCTCGGAGTTGGAATATACGCTTTGATAAGTTGATCAAAGGATATAGTTTTATACAGACTTGCGGTGAAGCCTGTATTTACAAGAAAGTGAGTGGGAGCACTACAGCATTTCTGATAAGTATATGTGAATGACATATTGTTGATCGGAAATAATGTAGAATTATTCTGCAAAGCATAAAGGAGTGTTTGAAAGGAGTTTTTCAAAGATAGACCTCGGTGAAGCTGCTTACATATTGAGCATCAAGATCTATAGAGATAGATGAAGACGCTTGATAAGTTTTTCAATGAGTACATACCTTAACAAGATTTTGAAGTAGTTCAAAATAGAACAGTCAAAGAAAGAGTTCTTGCCTGTGTTACAAGGTGTGAAATTGAGTAAAGACTCAAAGCCCGACCACGGCAGAAGATAGAAAGAGAATGAAAGTCATTCCCTATGCCTTGGCCATAGGTTCTATAAAGTATGCCATGCTGTGTACCAGATCTATTGTATACCCTACACTGATTTTGGCAAGGGAGTACAATAGTGATCTAGGAGTAGATCACTGGACAGCGGTCAAAATTATCCTTAGTGGACTAAGGATATGTTTCTCGATTATGGAAGTGACAAAAGGTTCGTCGTAAAGGGTTACGTCGATGCAAGTTTTGACACTAATCTAGATGACTCTAAGTCTCGGTCTAGATACATATTGAAAGTGGGAGCAATTAGCTAGAGTAGCTCCATGCAGAGCATTGTAGACATAGAAATTTGCAAAATACTTACGGATCTGAATATGACAGACCCGTTGACTAAAATTATCTCACAAGCAAAACATGATCACACCTTAGTACTCTTTGGGTGTTAATCACATAGCGATGTGAACTAGATTACTGACTCTAGTAAACCCTTTGGGTGATGGTCACATGACGATGTGAACTATGGATGTTAATCACATGGTGATGTAAACTATTCATGTTAAATCACATGGCGATGTGAACTAGATTATTGACTCTAGTGCAAGTGGGAGACTGGAGGAAATATGCCCTAGAGGCAATAATGAAGTTATTATTTATTTCCTTATATCATGATGAATGTTTATTATTCATGCTAGAATTGTATTAACCGGAAACATAATACATGTGTGAATACATAGACAAACAGAGTGTCACTAGTATGCCTCTACTTGACTAGCTCGTTAATCAAAGATGGTTATGTTTCCTAGCCATAGACATGAGTTGTCATTTGATTAACGGGATCACCTCATTAGGAGAATGACGTGATTGACTTGACCCATTCCGTTAGCTTAGAACCCGATCATTAAGTATGTTGCTATTGCTTTCTTCATGACTTATACATGTTCCTATGACTATAAGATTATGCAACTCCCGTTTACCGGAGGAACTCTTTGTGTGCTACCAAACGTCACAACGTAAATGGGTGATTATAAAGGTGCTCTACATGTGTCTCCAAAGGTACTTGTTGGGTTGGCGTATTTCGAGATTAGGATTTGTCACTCCGATTGTCGGAGAGGTATCTCTGGGCCCACTCGGTAATGCACATCAATATAAGCCTTGCAAGCATTGTGACTAATAAGTTAGTTGCGGGATGATGTGTTACGGAACGAGTAAAGAGACTTGCCGGTAACGAGATTGAACTAGGTATCGAGATACCGACGATCAAATCTCGGGCAAGTAACATACCGGTGACAAAGGGAACAACGTATGTTGTTATGCGGTCTGACCGATAAAGATCTTCGTAGAATATGTGGGGGCCAATATGGGCATCCAGGTCCCGCTATTGGTTATTTACCGGAGACGTGTCTCGGTCATGTCTACATAGTTCTCGAACCCGTAGGGTCCGCACGCTTAACGTTACGATGACAGTTTTATTGAGTTTTGATGTACCGAAGTAGTTCGGAGTCCCGGATGAGATCGGGGATATGACGAGGAGTCTCGAAATGGTCGAGATGTAAAGATCGATATATTGGACGACTATATTCGGACTTCGGAAAGGTTCCGAGTGATTCGGGTATTTTTCGGAGTACCGGAGAGTTACGGGAATACGTATTGGGCCTTATTGGGCCATACGGGAAAGAAGAAAAAGGGCCTCAAAAGGTGGCCGTACCCCTCCCCATAGTCTGGTCCAAATTGGACTAGAGAAGGGGGGCGCACCCTTCCTTCTTTCTCCTTCCCCCTTCCCTTCTCCTACTCCCACAAGGAAAGGAGGAGTCCTACTCCCACCGGGAGTAGGACTCCCCCCTATGGCGCGCCTCTCCTCTTGGCCGGCTGCCTCCCCCTTGCTCCTTTATATACGGGGGCAGGGGGGCACCCCAGAGACACAACAATTGATCCTTGAGATCTCTTAGCCGTGTGCGGTGCCCCCCTCCACCATATTACACCTCGATAATACCGTTGCGGAGCTTAGGCGAAGCCCTGCGTCGGTGGAACATCATCATCGTCACCACGCCGTCGTGCTGACGAAACTCTCCCTCAACACTCGGCTGGATCGGAGTTCGAGGGACGTCATCGAGCTGAACGTGTGTAGAACTCGGAGGTGCCGTACGTTCGGTACTTGATCGGTCGGATCGTGAAGACGTACGACTACATCAACCGCGTTGTGATAACGCTTCCGCTGTCGGTCTACGAGGGTACGTGGACAACACTCTCCCCTCTCGTTGCTATGCATCACCATGATCTTGCGTGTGCGTAGGAAAATTTTGAAATTACTACGTTCCCCAACAATATTATCATTCTTGGATGTTTTATAGTCATTTTATATCATTTTCTGTTACTAACCTATTGACATAGTGCCAAATGCGATTTGCTGTTTTCTGCATGTTTTTTACATAGAAGAAAATCAATACCAAACGGAGTCCAAACACAAGGAAACTTTTTGGAGATTTTTTTTGGACCAGAAGACTTCCAGTAGGCCGAAGAAGCGCCTGGGGGGTACTCCGAGGGGAGCACAACCCACCAGGGCGCGCCAGGAGGTCCAGGCGCGCCCTGGTTGGTTGTGCCCACCTCGGGTGCCCCCTGAACCGACTCTTTGCTCTATAAATACCCCAATATTCCAGAAACCCTAGGGGAGTCGACGAAAATCAATTTCAGCCGCCGCAGAGTCCACAACCTCCAGATCCAATCTAGACACCATCACGGAGGGGTTCACCACTTCCATTGGTGCCTCTCCGACGATGCGTGAGTAGTTCTTTGTAGACCTTCTGGTCCGTAGTTAGTAGCTAGATGGCTTCCTCTCTCTCGTTTGATTCTCAATACAATGGTCTCTTGGAGATCCATATGATGTAACTCTTTTTTGCGGTGTGTTTGTTAGGATCTGATGAAGTTTGAGTTTATGATCAGTTATATATTTTTATCCATGAAAGTTATTTGAGTCTTCTTTGATCTCTTATATGCATGATTGCTTATAGCCTCGTATTTCTTCTCCGATATTTGGGTTTTGTTTGGCCAACTTGATCTATTTATCTTGCAATGGGAAGAGGTGCTTTGTAGTGGGTTCGATCTTACGGTACTTGATCCCAGTGACAAAAGGGGAACTGACACGTATGTATCGTTTCTAGTAAGGATAAAACAATGGGGTCTATTTCTACATAAATAGATCTTGTCTACATCATTTCATCGTTCTTATTGCATTACTCCGTTTCTCCATGAACTTAATACACTAGATGCATGCTGGATAGCGGTCGATGTGTGGAGTAATAGTAGTAGATGCATGCAGGAGTCGGTCTACTAATCTTGGACGTGATGCCTATATAATGACCATTGCCTGGATATCGTCATGATTATTTGAAGTTCTATCAATTGCCCAACAGTAATTTGTTCACCCACCGTTTGCTATTTCCTCGAGAGAAGCCACTAGTGAAACCTACGGCCCCCAGGTCTCTTTCTCATATTATTTGCCTTTGCGATCTATTTTATTTGCCTTTTATTTTCAGATCTATTAAACTAAAAAAATACAAAAAAAATCTTGATGCAATTTATTTTATTTGGCGTTGGATCTATCAATATTTACAACTCTCTCACGTCCGCTTGCCTACCTTGGGCGCCGCTAGCCAAAAGGGATTGACAACCCCTTTTACACGTCAGGCTGCAAGTATTTGTTATTTGTGTGCAGGTGTTTCTTACGTTGTGTTGCTTGGTTCTCCTACTGGTTCGATAACCTTGGTTTCATCACTGAGGGAAATACCTGCCGCGGCTCTGCAGCATCATCTCTTTCTCTTTGGGGAAATATCGACGTAGTCCTAGCAGACATCAAAAGGAATTTCTGGCGCCGTTGCCAGGGAGAATCAAGTCAAGATAGTCTTCCGGCCACGCACCAATTTCTGGCGCCGTTGCCGGGGAGGATCTTCTACATATACCAGGTTTCTAATCACACATCTCATCTCCTCGCAATTTACATTATTTGTCATTTGCCTCTTGTTTTCCTCTCCCCCACTTCACAAAAATTTGTCGTTTTATTCGCCCTATTTTTCGTTCGCCATTTTCTTGCTTCCTAGTCCTGATAGCTAGCGTGTCTACCCCTCCTTTGTCACCAGATTTTGAAGTTCTATACTTCAAACAAAGACAAGGAGAAAATTTGAAAGATGCTTGGTATAGGCTTATGGAATCCTATCGTATTTGCAATTTAAAAGGGGGCGATAAGATCTTGCTTCGTAATTTTTGCATAGGATTGGCTTTGCATCATAGACAAGTCTTAGATTTTGCCGCTAAAGGAAATTTTATTGAGCTTGATGCTAATGCTGCCTATGAATTACTAGAAGGAATTTTGGGTGTTCCACCTTTAAAGAAGGGGTTTTCTTTTACCCCAAAGGGAGTTCAAATGTTGGACAAACTTGGTGATTTACCCACGTAATCATATATCACTGTGATTTAAACACATCATGTCATGTAATGTAACAATGGAAATTGTATAGCAATATATCTTGGAATGACTATAAAAATGGCATAATAGGTAGGTATGTTGGCTATTTTGAGCAACATAGGTGCTTTATGTGTAGGAAAACAAGAGGAAGTCCTCGCATGGAGTTGGATGTACCAGCGGAGTTTGCAACATGTCTCGAGGTGAGAGTGAGCAATGAATGGTACCGTAGAGGCTAGCAAAATATCATAGGTGGAAGTGTAGAAAAAACAAAAACCTCACAGTAGTCATAAAGAACTTAAATGCTTATTGTGGAAGCCTAGTAGCTAATCTCGAAGCAAACGTAACCCTCACACCCGTAGGAGGAGTATTTGGCAAAGCCTAAGCCCGTTGAGCACCCCTCGACCTTGCACACGTGATTAGTTCACTTTAAGATGCCTTATACATGGACTTCACTTCCATACTACCGGTTCCCATTTCTATGTAAATTAATGAAGTACAGTCCCATAAACTTTAACACCATTTATTCAATACTTAAAGTTGACCATTTACCCACATAATCATATATCACTATATCGTAAAACTATTGCAAAGAATCAAGTTATCAAATTCAGTTGTCTACAAGTTCATGTAAGTTTTTTATACCACCAACGTATAACCATTATTTTTAGTCCCAACATATAATCCAAGCAATCAACCAATTTTTATTCAAATCTCTCAAAAGATATAAGTGAAGCAAAATAGTCTTAATTTGTTCTATAAAAGCATGCTTTTCAGCTGTGCTCTAACATATATAAGTGAAGCAAAAGAGCAATTCTATAATTACCACAACTCAAAAGAATAAGTGAAGTGCATAGAGAATTCCATAAGTTGATGACCCAACTCACCTGGATTTGGCCGGTTAGTGATGTTTGGTTCTGTAGTAGTGTGACCCTGAAGATGAAGACGTTACTAGTAGCAATTCTTGCAAGGACATCGCTCAAAGCATGATGACATTGCTGAGGGCATGACATTGCGCTGTTTAATGTTCTTAGTATACTAATTTCAATAAGCTTCCTTTAATTAATATATACTAATCATTATATTACAGTTCAAAGCTTGATAACAAAGGGTTCTTCTGAACAGACACTCTATTTTAGTGGCGTCACACAAAAGGATAGGAATGTAGCTCCTCTACCAAGTACCTCTTTGTAATGTGCACATTTTGAGCAGGTGACAAGAGACTTCAAAGCACATGTACTCGATAGGACATAAAGAAGGGAGATGGATAGACTATTCGAGATGAAGGTAATGACTTATAGAGGCGGAAAATGGATGTCTTTTAGTTTTCAGAATATAACTATTTTTTTCTTTGAGTTTTGTTTCACATGTTGAATTGAATTATGTGAACTTTTTGTATATGTTGACTTTGAATTGTTGAACATATATGCACATATTATCAGATGAAATGGACTTATGTGCTTGAATGAGAATGTGTAGATGTTTATGCTTGTGTATATGTGTATGTTAGAATGTTCTCCATGAATTTCAATTGAGATGTTGGCTAGAAACAATAAAAGACTTTTCAGCCTTCAATAAGAATTGTATGCGGTTCTGAACTGGAAACTGGTTTTAATGTAAATTATTTCGAGCAATGTAAATCGAAATCCGCCTGGATATAATACATTAAAAGCTTTTCTTAGGGAACCACCTACAGTTGGAAATATTGGGGCACTTTTAAACCTCCTCCGATAGTCCGAGTATTAGCGAAGATGCCTAGATGCGGAATCGAAAACAGACTCAGACCCAGATACAAAAAAATCCTTGAAAGTCCATTTTTGTACAAATGGATGTTTGCAACAACATTCAGTTCTTGTTAATCGTCTAAAGTACAACATGTTCATAATCATAGTAAGTGGTTTAGTGATGTGGTCTTCCACTTTTGTTTTGGAAATGAAATTCTTTCTGCATACAACCTACAGTGTAGCTTCTTAACATGTTGCGTCCAAAATATGAAGGGTTTTTCTGTTGTTGTTTTCCTAGTTAGAACGTGGAAGGCACAAAATAAACACACACAAGATCAAATGGAAACACACCCTAAAAATGAATTAAAAAACCCCTAGGCAAATCAACCGGAACATGAATAGTTAAAAATGCATAACTAGGTTGTTTTTTTCACATGAATAAAAGTTGATAGATTTTTTTTCAGTTGGAAGGAAAGGCTCCCATTACTAACGGCCAACACAATCCATCTTTTCTAAGTGGTCGATGTGATCTAGGTTTAGTTTGTTGTTACTGAATTTTGATGTGTTCTGCTTATTTTATAGTCTCCTTCTAAATATTAGCCATAAAAGCAAGTGAAATAATACTTCAAAAAAGTTAATTGAAAAAAATGTCAAAGAAATGCAAAAGTAGGCAGTAGGCGGGCCTTATGAGATTATATAACCCATCGTAATGAAGAACGAGTCCAAACATGCACGCACGCGCCTCAGCTTGGCCCAGTACGGTTTTCGAGTTGTATATTCTTAATTTCCAATCTCCCCCCTCTTCCGTTTCCTTTTTTCCTCTTCATTTCCCATATAGTTTTCTCCCATGTTCATCTTTTCCAACTATTTTTTAGTTTATTTTTTCCTAGATTTATGTTTATGTTTTTATTATTATAAGACTAATGTTTTTACACAGAATAGAAGAACATATATTTACACGTGTACACACACTTTTTTTAAATCTATAAACTTTTAGAGACCACATGAATCTTATTTTTGTATACCCGATCGATATTTTATTTTATAAATATGAACACTTAGACGCATGAAGATGTTATGGGTGGTGAATGCTATGAACTCACAACCAACCCAATACACTCGCCCGAGGAGGTGGACAGTATCGAAGGAGTTAGTGAACGTAGCGAGGAGCCCAACCACAACGCCATTGTGGTTGACCTCCTCAACATGGTACATCCTTGGAGAGCCGGGGGGGAGGTGGCGGAAGCCGGCCGCAAGGAAGAACTCCGTTAACTCCCTTGCGCCCCTCCACCTTGAGATCGCCCACACCCTAAGGGTTCTCTCTACGTAGACTCCGGCCGGGTAGAGCCTTTCCGGCACGGTTGGGGGGAAGCGGTAGGTGGGGGCGTTGTACTGCATGGTGGCTCGATCGGGTTTGATTTGTGGAGAAGAAGGAAGAAGGAGGGCAGAGGAGGCAGAGGATGGGGTATGGATGAGGAGGGAGAGGAAGACGATAGTGCCCGGCTTAAATAGCCCAAGTGCAACGTGGTTTTCGATTTCTTCGAGTGGTTTCACCGGGTAGAATTAATGGGCGGGCGGCGTTTGTGAAGGAAATATGCCCTAGAGGCAATAATAAAGTATTATATATTTCCTTATATCATGATAAATGTTTATTATTCATGCTAGAATTGTATTAACCGGAAACATAATACATGTGTGAATACATAGACAAACAGAGTGTCACTAGTATGCCTCTACTTGACTAGCTCGTTAATCAAAGATGGTTATGTTTCCTAGCCATAGACATGAGTTGTCATTTGATTAACGAGATCACCTCATTAGGAGAATGACGTGATTGACTTGACTCATTCCGTTAGCTTAGCACTTGATCGTTTAGTATGTTGCTATTGCTTTCTTCATGACTTATACATGTTCCTATGACTATGAGATTATGCAACTCACGTTTACCGGAGGAACACTTTGTGTGCTACCAAACGTCACAACGTAACTGGGTGATTATAAAGGTGCTCTACAGGTGTCTCCAAAGGTACTTGTTGGGTTGGCGTATTTCGAGATTAGGATTTGTCACTCCGATTGTCGGAGAGGTATCTCTGGGCCCACTCGGTAATGCACATCACTATAAGCCTTGCAAGCATTGTGACTAATGAGTTAGTTGCGGGATGATGTATTACGGAACGAGTAAAGAGACTTGCCGGATAACGAGATTGAAACTAGGTATCGAGATACCGACGATCGAATCTCGGGCAAGTAACATACCGATGACAAAGGGAACAACGTATGTTGTTATGCGGTCTGACCGATAAAGATCTTCGTAGAATATGTGGGAGCCAATATGGCATCCAGGTCCCGCTATTGGTTATTGACCGGAGAGGTGTCTCGGTCATGTCTACATAGTTCTCCAACCCAAAGGGTCCGCACGCTTAATGTTACGATGACAGTTTATTATGAGTTTATATGTTTTGATGTACCGAAGGTTGTTCGGAGTCCCGGATGTGATCACGGACATGACGAGGAGTCTCGAAATGGTCGAGACGTAAAGATTGATATATTGGACGACTATATTCGGACACCGGAAGTGTTCCGGAGAAGTTTCGGATTAAACCGGAGTGCCGGAGGGTTACCGGAACCCCCCGGGGAAGTCTTGGGCCTTAGTGGGCCTTGAGGGGAGAGAGAGGGCAGCAGCCAGGAGGTGGTGCGCCCCCTCCCAGGAGGAATCCTAGTTGGACTAGGAGAGGGGGGCGCAGCCCCCTTTCCCTCTCCCTCTCCCTCTCTTTCCTTCCCCCTTCTTTTCCTAGTAGGACTAGGAAAGGGGAGTCCTACTCCTACTAGGAGGAGGACTCCCCCCTCTCCTTGGCGCGCCCATAGGCAGCCGGCCTCCCCCTTGCTCCTTTATATACGGGGGCAGGGGGGCACCTCTATACACACTTGATATACGATATTTTAGCCGTGTGCGGTGCCCCCCTCCACCAGATTACACCTCGATAATACCGTCGCGGAGCTTAGGCGAAGCCCTGCGTCGGTGGAACATCATCATCGTCACCACGACGTCGTGCTGACGAAACTCTCCCTCAACACTCGGCTGGATCGGAGTTCGAGGGACGTCATCAAGCTGAACGTGTGTAGAACTTGGAGGTGCCGTACGTTCAGTACTTGATCGGTCAGATCGTGAAGACGTACGACTACATCAACCGCGTTGTGATAACGCTTCCGCTATCGGTCTACGAGGGTACGTAGACAACACTCTCCCCTCTCGTTGCTATGCATCACCATGATCTTGCGTGTGCGTAGGAATTTTTTTTTAAATTACTACGTTCCCCAACAGTGGCATCCGAGCCTGGTTTTATGCGTTGATGCTATGCACGAGTAGAACACAAGTGAGTTGTGGGCGATATAAGTCATACTGCTTACCAGCATGTCATACTTTGGTTCAGCGGTATTGTGAGATGAAGCGGCCCGGACCGACATTACGCGTACGCTTACGCGAGACTGGTTTCACCGTTCGGAGCACTCGTTGCTTAAAGGTGACTGGCGGGTGTCTGTCTCTCTCACTTTAGTTGAACCGAGTGTGGCTACGCCCGGTCCTTGCGAAGGTTAAACAGCACCAACTTGACAAACTATCGTTGTGGTTTTGATGCATAGGTAAGAACGGTTCTTGCTAAGCCCGTAGCAGCCACGTAAAACATGCAACAACAAAGTAGAGGACGTCTAACTTGTTTTTGCAGGGCATGTTGTGATGTGATATGGTCAAGACATGATGTGATATAATGTGTTGTATGAGATGATCATGTTTTGTAACCGAGTTATCGGCAACTGGCAGGAGCCATATGGTTGTCGCTTTATTGTATGAGATGGAATCGCCATGTAATAGTTTTACTTTATCACTAAGCGGTAGCGATAGTCGTAATAGCAATAAGTTGGCGAGACGACAACGATACTACGATGGAGATCAAGGTGTCGAGCCGGTGATGATGGTGATCATGACGGTGCTTCGGAGATGGAGATCACGAGCACGGTGCTTCGGAGATGGAGATCACAAGCACAAGATGATGATGGCCATATCATATCACTTATATTGATTGCATGTGATGTTAATCCTCTATGCATCTTATCTTGCTTTTATTGATGGTAGCATTATAAGGTGATCTCTCACTAAAATTTCAAGACAAAAGCGTTCTCCCTGAGTATGCACCGTTGCGAAAGTTCTTCGTGCTGAGACACCACGTGTTAATCGGGTGTGATAGGCTCTACGTTCAAATACAACGGGTGCAAAACAGTTGCACACGCGGAATACTCAGGTTAAACTTGACGAGACTAGCATATGTATAGATATGGCCTCGGAACACAGAGACCGAAAGGTCGAGCGTGAATCATATAGTAGATATGATCAACATAGTGATGTTCACCATTGAAACTACTCCATCTCACGTGTTAATCGGACATGGTTTAGTTGCTTTGGGTCACGTAATCACTTAGATGATTAGAGAGATGTCTATCTAAGTGGGAGTTCGTAAGTAATATGATTAATTGAACTTAAATTTATCATGAACTTAGTCCTGATAGTATTTTGCAAATTATGTTGTAGATCAATAGCTCGCGTTGTTGCTTCCCTGTGTTTATTTTGATATGTTCCTAGAGAAAAATAATGTTGAAAGATGTTAGTAGCAAAGATGCGGATTGGATCCGTGATCTGAGGATTATCCTCATTGCTGCACAGAAAAATTATGTCCTTGATGCACCGCTAGGTGACAGACCTATTGCAGGAGCAGATGCAGACGTTATGAACGTTTGGCTAGCTCAATATGATGACTATTTGATAGTTTAGTGCACCATGCTTAACGGCTTAGAATCGGGACTTCAAAGACGTTTTGAACGTCATGGACCATATTAGATGTTCCAGGAGTTGAAGTTAATATTTCAAGCAAATACCCGAGTTGAGAGATATGAAGTCTCCAACAAGTTCTATAGCTAAAAGATGGAGGACAATCGCTCAACTAGTGAGCATGTGCTCAGATTGTCTGGGTACTACAATCGCTTGAATCAAGTGGGAGTTAATCTTCCAGATAAAATAGTGATTGACAGAATTCTCTAGTCACCATCACCAAGTTAGTAGAACTTCGTGATGAACTATAGTATGTAAGGGATGACGAAAATAATTCCCGTGCTCTTCGCGATGCTGAAATCGACGAAGGTAGAAATCAAGAAAGAGCATCAAGTGTTGATGGTTAACAAGACCACTAGTTTCAAGAAAAGGGCAAAGGGATAGAAGGGGAACTTCAAAAGAACGGCAAGCAAGTTGCTGCTCAAGTGAAGAAGCCTAAGTCTGGTCCTAAGCCTGAGACTAAGTGCTTCTACTGCAAAGGGACTGTCACTGGAAGCGGAACTACCCCAAGTATTTGGTGGATAAGAAGGATGGCAAAGTGAACAAAGGTATATTGGATATACATGTTATTGATGTGTACTTACTAGTGTTTATAGCAACCCCTCAGTATTTGATACTGGTTCAGTTGCTAAAGAGTAGTAACTCGAAAACGGGAGTTGTAGAATAAACAGAAACTAGTAAAAGGCGAGGTGACGATGTGTGTTGGAAGTGGTTCCAAGATTGATATGATCATCATCGCACACTCCCTGTACTTTCGGGATTAGTGTTGAAACTAAATAAGTGTTATTTGGTGTTTGCGTTGAGCATGAATATGATTTGATCATGTTTATTGCAATACGGTTATTCATTTAAATTAGAGAACAATTGTTGTTCTGTTTACATGAATAAAACCTTCTATGGTCATACACACCAACGAAAATGGTTTGTTGGATCTCGATCGTAGTGATACACATATTCATAATATTGAAGCCAAAAGATGCAAAGTTAATAATGATAGTGCAACTTATTTGTGGCACTGCCGTTTAGGTCATATTGGTGTAAAGCGCATGAAGAAACTCCATACTGATGGAATTTTGGAATCACTTGATCATGAATCACTTGATACTTGCGAACCGTGCCTCATGGGCAAGATGACTAAAACGCCGTTCTCCGGAACTATGGAGAGAGCAACAGATTTGTTGGAAATCATACATACAGATGTATGTGGTCCGATGAATGTTGAGGCTCGTGGCGGATATCGTTATTTTCTCACCTTCACAGATGATTTAAGCAGATATGGGTATATCTACTTAATGAAACATAAGTCTGAAACATTTGAAAAGTTCAAAGAATTTCAGAGTGAAGTTGAAAATCATCGTAACAAGAAAATAAAGTTTCTACGATCAGATCGTGGAGGAGAATATTTGAGTTACGAGTTTGGTCTTCAATTAAAACAATGTGGAATAGTTTCACAAATTCGTGCCACCTGGAACACCACGGCATAATGGTGTGTCCGAACGTCATAAACGTGCTTTATTAGATATGGTGCGATCTATGATGTCTTTTACCGATCTACCACTATCGTTTTGGGGTTATGCATTAGAGACAGCTGCATTCACGTTAAAAAGGGCACCATCTAAATCCGTTGAGATGACACCTTATGAACTGTGGTTTGGCAAGAAACCAAAGTTGTCGTTTCTTAAAGTTTGGGGCTGCGATGCTTATGTGAAGAAACTTCATCCTGATAAGCTCAAACCCAAATCGAAGAAATTTGTCTTCATAGGATACCCAAAGGAGACAGTTGGGTACGCCTTCTATCACAGATCCGAAGGCAAGACATTTGTTGCTAAGAATGGATCCTTTCTAGAGAAGGAGTTTCTCTCGAAAAAAAGTAAGTGGGAGGAAAGTAGAACTTGATGAGGTAACTGTACCTGCTCCCTTATTGGAAAGTAGTTCATCACAGAAATCTGTTCCTGTGACTCCTACACCAATTAGTGAGGAAGTTAATGATGATGATCATGTAACTTCAGATCAAGTTACTACCAAACCTCGTAGGTAAACCAGAGTAAGATCCGCACCAGAGTGGTACGGTAATCCTGTTCTGGATGTTATGTTACTAGACCATGACGAACCTACGAACTATGAAGAAGCGATGGTGGGCCCAGATTCCGCAAAATGGCTTGAAGCCATGAAATCTGAGATGAGATCCATGCATGAAGAACAAAGTCTGGACTTTGGTTGACTTGCCCGATGATCGGCGAGCCATTGAGATTAAATGGATCTTCAAGAAGAAGACTGACGCTGATGGTAATGTTACTGTCTATAAAGCTCGACTTGTTGCGAAAGGTTTTCGACAAGTTCAAGGGATTGACTACGATGAGACCTTCTCACCCGTAGCGATGCTTAAGTCTGTCCGAATCATGTTTGCAATTGCCGCATTTTATGATTATGAAATTTGGCAAATGGATGTCAAAACTGCATTCCTGAATGGATTTCTGGAAGAAGAGTTGTATATGATGCAACCAGAAGGTTTTGTCGATCCAAAGGGAGCTAACAAAGTGTGCAAGCTCCAGCGATCCATTTATGGACTGGTGCAAGCCTCTCGGAGTTGGAATGAACGCTTTGATAGTGTGATCAAAGCATTTGATTTTATACAGACTTTTGGAGAAGCCTGTATTTACAAGAAAGTGAGTGGGAGCACTACAGCATTTCTGATAAGTATATGTGAATGACATATTGTTGATCGGAAATAATGTAGAATTATTCTGCAAAGCATAAAGGAGTGTTTGAAAGGAGTTTTTCAAAAGAAAGACCTCCGTGAAGCTGCTTACATATTGAGCATCAAGATCTATAGAGATAGATCAAGACGCTTGATAAGTTTATTCAATGAGTACATACCTTAGCAAGATTTTGAAGTGGTTCAAAATGGAACAGTCAAAGAAAGATTTTCTTACCTGTGTTACAAGGTGTGAAATTGAGTACGACTCAAAGCCTGACCACGGCAGAAGATAGAAAAAGAATGAAAGTCATTCCCTATGCCTTGGCCATAGGTTCTATAAAGTATGCCATGCTGTGTACCAGATCTATTGTATACCCTACACTAATTTTGGCAAGGGAGTACAATAGTGATCTAGGAGTAGATCACTGGACAGCGGTCAAAATTATCCTTAGTGGAATAAGGATATGTTTCTCGATTATGGAAGTGACAAAAAGGTTCGTCGTAAAGGGTTACGTCGATACAAGTTTTGACACTAAATCTAGATGACTCTAAGTCTCGGTCTAGATACATATTGAAAGTGGAAGCAATTAGCTAGAGTAGCACCGTGCAGAGCATTGTAGACATAGAAATTTGCAAAATACTTACGGATCTGAATGTGGCAGACCCGTTGACTAAAATTATCTCACAATCAAAACATGATCACACCTTAGTACTCTTTGGGTGTTAATCGCATAGCGATGTGAACTAGATTATCGACTCTAGTAAACCCTTTGAGTGTTGGTCACATAGAGATGTGAACTATGGGTGTTAATCACATGGTGATGTGAATTATTGATGTTAAATCACATGGCGATGTGAACTAGATTATTGACTCTAGTGCAAGTGGGAGACTGAAGGAAATATGCCCTAGAGGCAATAATAAAGTATTATATATTTCCTTATATAATGATAAATGTTTATTATTCATGCTAGAATTGTATTAACCGGAAACATAATACATGTGTGAATACATAGACAAACAGAGTGTCACTAGTATGCCTCTACTTGACTAGCTCGTTAATCAAAGATGGTTATGTTTCCTAGCCATAGACATGAGTTGTCATTTGATTAACGAGATCACCTCATTAGGAGAATGACGTGATTGACTTGACTCATTCCGTTAGCTTAGCACTTGATCGTTTAGTATGTTGCTATTGCTTTCTTCATGACTTATTCATGTTCCTATGACTATGAGATTATGCAACTCCCGTTTACCGGAGGAACACTTTGTGTGTTACCAAACGGCACAACGTAACTGGGTGATTATAAAGGTGCTCTACAGGTGTCTCCAAAGGTACTTGTTGGGTTGGCGTATTTCGAGATTAGGATTTGTCACTCCGATTGTCGGAGAGGTATCTCTGGGCCCACTCGGTAATGCACATCACTATAAGCCTTGCAAGCATTGTGACTAATGGTTTAGTTGCGGGATGATGTATTACGGAACGAGTAAAGAGACTTGCCGATAACGAGATTAAACTAGGTATCGAGATACCGACGATCGAATCTCGGGCAAGTAACATACCGATGACAAAGGGAACAACGTATGTTGTTATGCGGTCTGACCGATAAAGATCTTCGTAGAATATGTGGGAGCCAATATGGGCATCCAGGTCCCGCTATTGGTTATTGACCGGAGAGGTGTCTCGGTCATGTCTACATAGTTCTCCAACCCAAAGGGTCCGCACGCTTAAAGTTACGATGACAGTTTTATTATGAGTTTATATGTTTTGATGTACCGAAGGTTGTTCGGAGTCCCGGATGTGATCACGGACATGACGAGGAGTCTCGAAATGGTCGAGACGTAAAGATTGATATATTGGACGACTATATTCGGACACCGGAAGTGTTCCGGAGAAGTTTCGGATTAAACCGGAGTGCCGGAGGGTTACCGGAACCCCCCGGGGAAGTATTGGGCCTTAGTGGGCCTGAGGGGAGAGAGAGGGCAGCAGCCAGGAGGTGGTGCGCCCCCTCCCAGGAGGAATCCTAGTTGGACTAGGAGAGGGGGGCGCAGCCCCCTTTCCCTCTCCCTCTCCCTCTCTTTCCTTCCCCCCTTCTTTTCCTAGTAGGACTAGGAAAGGGGAGTCCTACTCCTACTAGGAGGAGGACTCCCCCCCCCCCCTCCTTGGCGCGCCCATAGGCAGCCGGCCTCCCCCTTGCTCCTTTATATACGGGGGCAGGGGGGCACCTCTATACACACTTGATATACGATATTTTAGCCGTGTGCGGTGCCCCCCTCCACCAGATTACACCTCGATAATACCGTCGCGGAGCTTAGGCGAAGCCCTGCGTCGGTGGAACATCATCATCGTCACCACGACGTCGTGCTGACGAAACTCTCCCTCAACACTCGGCTAGATCGGAGTTCGAGGGACGTCATCAAGCTGAACGTGTGTAGAACTTGGAGGTGTCGTACGTTCGGTACTTGATCGGTCAGATCGTGAAGACGTACGACTACATCAACCGCGTTGTGATAACGCTTCCGCTATCGGTCTACGAGGGTACGTAGACAACACTCTCCCCTCTCGTTGCTATGCATCACCATGATCTTGCGTGTGCGTAGGATTTTTTTTTAAATTACTACGTTCCCCAACAGTTTGGTGGCGCCCCATCGAAGTGTGTACACAAGCGTGGGAAACCAAGCCTTTCCACGAAGATGAAGTATGGTGTGGCCGCCCTTGCCGCCGCTTCGCAGAGCCGCCATGCCAGGCGGATCGAGGCCGGCTTGCCGGCTAGCTCGCCCGAGGTCTCCGACGATGAGGGCGAGACCACAATGGAGACGGGCTTCGACGATACTGCCCCGGCTCGCGCGCCTCCTGTGCTCAAACTGCCACTAGCCAGGAAGCGACAGCCACGGTGGCGCAGTTGCAGGTGATTGCGGTGGAGAACAAAGCCAGTTGCGCCTCCTAAGCGCCGCCGACGAACCATTAGGCGGCCATTCATCGTGGACCTCACGTCCACCGGCCACAGACAGGTCGCGGACTCCTCCGAGGATGAGTAGGCCACGGGAGGCGGCAGGGTCTGGTGTCCCATGTGGGCCGGTCCGTCTCCCGTGTTCTACTCTTCCTCGACGGAGACCGCACCTTCACTTCATCAGTCTTATCGTCAGTGCTCATGGAGACGGCACGCGGACGGAGAACGACACAGGCTTGGACGCCGGCCGCCGCCGCCATAGGATAGGTTTAGGGTCAGGTCTTTTTTCTGTTCTAGATGTTCGAAATGTAATGAAATCCGTCGTGTTTGTATGAAATCCGCCATGTTTGTTTGAAATCCAGCCGTGTTTGCATGAATTTTATCCAGTTTGTTGAAAAACAGTTTGAAATATATGTGACTAGTGTTGGGTGGTGTCCTCCTGCATCATTGTCTGTGGACTGGTTTCCCTGTCCGCGGATGGATGCGGGAGGTTGGAGATGCCCTTAGCCCATTATGGGTAGTCTTAACCACTGCGGTGAATAAATATTTCTGCAGCTCCGCGCTATTAATACTCTTAAAGACATCCTAATTACTGTGAGATCACGGCGAAGATCTTCTGCCCTGATATATTTGCATGCATGCATCGGTCCTGCATGGCTGTCGGATATATAGCTAGCTGCTGCACTGGCTCAGTACGACGTCCTGGAGCCAATTTACACGCAGGGGAATATATTCAATCAATCAATATACACACACGTACGCATCATTAGCCCAGGGAAATCCGCGGGAGTATTTTGTATCCTAGCCTGGCACTCGCAGGCTAGTTGCCATTTGCCACCATGTACGTGCCTGCATGCGTACCAGATTTTCCTGGAGACATAGTAGCATCGATCATGCGTCGTAATTCCACAATATATATTGACGTGAGGTAATTGTTTGTTGGATCTACTACCGAGCACCGGCTGGCACCAAATGGCTTCAGAGTCCACTTCACTGCAGTGTACGTATGGTTGTGCCTGCAACTACAAGGGCGTATGCACTGATACACTCATGGTATACCGTACAAGATTCTTTTCTTCAACAGTTCTTACTCCTATACTCAATGAGTACCCCATGGATGGGGTACGATCTAACATACGTACTCCCTCCGTCCGCGAATAAGTGTACATCTAGCTTTTGTCTTAAGTCAATGTTTTCAAACTTTGACCATCTTTCTAGGAAAAAGTGAAGGCATTTATGGCACCAAATTAGTATCGCTAGATTGGTCTTGAAATGTACTTTGATAATATATTAATTTGATGTCATATATGTTACTACTATTTTCTACTACCTCCGTTTCTAAATATAGGTCCTTTTACATTTCAAGTGGACTACAACATATGAATGTATGTAGACGTATTTTAGAGTGTAGATTCATTCATTTAGCTTCGTATGTAGTCACTTGCTGGAATCTTTAGGAAGATTTATATTTGGAAACGGAGGAAGTATAAAGTTGGTCAAAATTTTAAAACTTTGACTTGGAGCAAAAGCTAGATGTACACTTATTCACGGACGGAGCGAGTACGGTTTACCCAACACACTGTCGAAATACATCAGTAAAAAAAGTGAGCCATGGATGGAGAAACTCCATGCTGATATCAAATGAAAGGAGGATCGTGTATTCGTGTGTATACATATCTTGCCATCATGCCATGCACATTAAGGCATATGCATGCTCACATGCACCTGCCTACGTTCTAACGGTTCCCAAGAGCAGGCCGGCCGGCCCGTACGTGCGCCGATACTAACTTGGCACGTACGCGTACGCGTAAGCAAGTGCATATCGATCTGTATGCCGCGTTACGGCCACGCCCGGCTGCGTGCGTGCTTACGTACACCATGCATGCACGTGACGCGATCATGCGAACGCGTATCTTGGGCTAGCTATCTAGCTCTTGATCAGTCGATCAATGTAATGGCGTACGTACGGCCGACATGTATATACTCGTATGAACAGTGGCGTAGTAGGACTGGGCCAAGCCCCGGGCCAACGCGAAAACAGTGTGAAATGGTCCAGGTAAATCATTGCCACGGGCTCGCGTATAAATACAGGATCTATGGGTAGATCACGCACTGTAGATCCACGTATGACTACGTACTCATTCAAGTTTGCATAACCGCCCCAGTATTTATGGTCGATGAAGTTCATATGCATCCGTGCATGGGTTTACTCTATCTTAACGTTGTCCCATGCCTATTGTCAAAAGGGAAAAACAACAATGTCGATGGCATTTGATGGAGCCATTCGATTCATCTGCACTGGAGTATCCAACGTTACATACATATGGATCTGTGAGCAGTCGACTTGCTTGCGCTAGAGCAAAGGACGTGTACTCCGCCACCACCTAGCTAGCCTAGCCCTCCATAACTACCGCCTCTGGGGCCAAATCTCTGGGAAGAGGATCCTGCCCCCACCGAATTCAATGGTAATCTAACTAATGCATGCACGCATGTCAGAATGTGGATCCAGTTAATAATGCTGTAATGATATCTACCGTGGATATTTGTTTCCTTGTCCCTATTTTCTTCCCTTTGTGTTCTTGCATACAAATGGCAGGAGAGATTTTTATTTTTTTTGCGAGTAGGCAGGAGAGATAGTTAGGGTCGGCCAATGTAAATCGAGAGAGATTGTGTGTGAGAGAGAGAATGAAGGGGTGTGGGGGGGGGGGGGGTTTAGAGCATCTACAGCCGGACTTAGCAAATCCGGCTCATCACCCTTCAAATAATGTAATTCACATCCGAACACCTCAATTATTATATCTCAATTCCCATAAATTCATGCAACTACGTCGATGCACACACATCGTCCGACTACTCCATCACTACTAACTAAACATGCTGCCATCAGACTACCAAAATTTAGCATGTTTGGCTAAGGTGGAGTTCATCCATTGCTACCCTTGGCCTTCCCGACACCCTTGCCATCTTTCTTGCGGAACTACCGGTCGAAGACGCAGTATGGATCGAGCCGGATCTACTCGTCGCCGGAGCTGTCCTCCTTCTCCTCCTTTGGTGGCAGTCCGGCCATGGCATGGACCGCCCGATTCTGCTCACGGCCGAGGGCGCGCGTGTTTCTTCGCTGTCGTTTCTTCACAATGCGGGCGCGGATGGCCACCCGTGCCACTGCATCAGCCGCCTCCGCCGCCGCCATTTTCGCCGTGATACAGGCCTCGGCGGCCCTTATCCTCTCCTTCTCATGGCGGGCCGCCTGTTCCGGGTGGGACTCATAGTCTACCTGATCTATGATGGGGAAGGAGAGGTGTTCCGACTGCCGGGACCGCGAGGATCCAGCACCAGAGGACCCGGGTGCCCGGTGAGCCGACGCTAGGGCGTCGCGGCGGACGGATCCGTCCGTAGGCCGGGCGCTGTCCTCCTGGGAGCTGTGGAGTGCAATGTGGACCACCATTGCCTCCTCCAATTCACACGGGACGACACCCCAGTCGATGAATCCGGACTGGTCGGAGTTTGATCCACTGCCAGCCATGCCGGAGAAGGCTGGAAACCACCGGAGGTGAGCTTGGGTGGTGGAGGGGAATGAAGGGGAGTGGAGCGGAGTGAAGTGACCAGGGTTTGCTCCAGCGAGCGGATGGAGACGAATATATGTGGGGTCAGGTGGGCGAACATGGACCGGGTCCGACGTGGCGGTCGGGCGCCCCCATAACCGCCTCAAATTTGGGTTGGATATGAGGGGTGCCGATCAGCCCGGGCGTTTGAGGCCCATTTGAGGTGTCCAACTGGGTCAAAAAATCATGACCGGTTAGTGACCGGGCGGCCAACCCGGACGTTTGAGGAGGATTTGGGGCGCGCGGCTGTAGATGCTTTTATATGGTGCGTACATGTATGCCATACGTGGTGTACAAACCAGTACTAGTAGGATCGATCGCGTAGCTAGCTACCTACGTACCCGTGTGACACTCAAAGCGGGTAACATGCATGCGGAGCTATGACATGCAAGCCAACGAGCAGCTAGCTAGCCAGCCATGCATGGAAGCTTAAATGCCACACGTCGCTGGATACATTTGGATGTACCGTAGCTAAGATTCGTGCACGTTTGCACGAAAGATCCATCGGTGGCGGATGACATGAATAGCCAATTAATCATCGAGTTATGCCGCCTACACCACGTACGTACGTCATACGTGCGCGATCATTCCTTTTGCGCGTGTACGTAGTAAGCACACGCAAGCACGTAGTATAGTACCACAACTTTCCGTACGTATATAGAGCAGCTAGATGGTCCTCTCCTGCCGTATTATATTCAAGTGTGTGTTTTCTAAGCTTCGAAATGTCATGCTAATTTTTTTAGGGATGCACAAACATCATGCATGCTACGCCAAGTAGTATAATACTACTAGCACGATATGTATGGTGCAAAATGTGATCGGCCATATGGGTCCTACATGGAGAGTAGAGATTTACATTTTTCAATCACTAGTAGAAAAAAAGGCTTCCATACGCCCCCATTAGTCCCCAAAATAATCGAACCGCGACCAAAGAGGTCTTTAGTCGCGGTTCGGGAGGAGACCCGCGACCAACTATCTGGGCCCAGCACGCTCGGTCGACAGCTGGCGGACGGGAGGGGCTTTAGTCCCGGTTGGCCTGGCTGGTCCTCAGGCTGGCCCGAAGGCCTTTAGTCGCAGTTGGCCAGACCAACCGGGACTAAAGGTTAGTCCTTTAGTCGCGGTTGGCCAGACCAACCGGGACTACAGGTTAGTCCTTTAGTCGCGGTTGGCCAGACCAACCGGTACTAAAGGGCCCATCAAACCCCCCCCCCCCCCCCACCGCCTTTTCAGTTTTAGAAAAACCAAAACAAAATGATGGAAATGTCAAAAAAAATAAAATAAAATAAGTTTCTCATGTGATATGTGGTCTAGTTGTTGGGAAAATTAACAAATATGAATTTCGACTTTATTTGCAAAATCTCTCTGGAAATTCTTAAAATGGGCATAACTTTTGCATACGAACTCGGATGAAAATGTTTTTAATATGAAAAATCATCTACTCGAAAAGTTACATCCGAATTTAATCGGGGGAACCCCGTTAAACATTTTCAAAATCCTCAAAAACCTGACAGAAAAAAAGATACGGGGCTTTTAAGATCTGGAGAGGCAAAAAAATTCAAAAAAAATTCAAATTGTGGTCAAACTGTGGTCAAACAATGGTCAAACTAATTATTCTAGAATATTAGTGTTACTAAATAATTATTTCAGTTTTTTTTTAATTTTGGTCAAATCTGATCAAACTGTGGTCAAACAGTGGTCAAACAATGGTCAAACTAATTATTCCAGAAATATTAGTGTTACTAAATAATTATTGTTTTTTAAAACAAAAGTTTCAAACTCAAACAGTGAAATGTGTCACTTCATGCTCAAGCTAAATTCCTGAGGGTTTATAGAATTGACATCCTACTATTGTCAGGAAAACAACAAGTGCAGACTTGGAAACGAGGGAGAATAGAACCCGGAAGTTAAGCGTGCTCAGGCTGGAGTAGTGAGAGGATGGGTGACCGTCCGGGAAGTTAGATGATTTGGAATGATGAGGGGTGATTAGAGATTAGAGGATAAATTGAGCAGTGATGAGGGGTGGTGATTAGAGATTAGAGGTTAAAATAATTCAGAAATTTGAAAATAAAAAAAATAAAAAATTCGCAAAAAAACCAGGTTTAAACCTGCGGAGGAGGCCTTTAGTCCCGGTTAGCCACGAGAACCGGGACTAAAGGACGGGCCTTTAGTCCCGGTTAGCCACGAGTACCGGGACTAAAGCCTTTAGTCGCGGTTCGTAAGAGGCGCGACTAAAGGGGGGAGGGTCTTTAGTCGCGCATATTTAGTCCTGGTTGCACAGCCGGGACTAAAGGCCTTTGCGAACCGGGACTAAAGGCCCATTTTCTACCAGTGAATGGTGCTATTCAAATTACAAATATTCGGTTTCAAATGTGTGCTACAGTCATATTTAGGCACTAGTTTTTGTGGTATGTATACTTGTCATAAAATGATGTTCAAGAGAAGTGACTCTTGGTGAGGTGGTGGAGCTATGCGGGCATGGCTTCGTCTACCGGGCTTCAAATCCCTATGTTCACATTTACGAGGCTCTTTGGGAGCAAAATAAATTTGGAGAAACAAAAATGCTGACTACAGCCTTAAGAAAAAAGAACCCCTTTCCTATTCTTGTCTATTTCTTGGATCATAGGAATGCACCAAAGAAAATTTTCCACAACGCAAAAGCCAAACATGAGTTTCATTAACCCCATAGAAAAACTTTATTTGGAAGTTTCAATACATTTTGTGTCTTTCTCTTTCCGTTCTCTAATCAAGTAACACCAAACCTTGAGTCTTGTTGACGGGGTAATTCCTCACCAGGTAGGCCCACGACGACCAAAAGCCTAGCTAAAGGCCCAGGCCCATGTACACTATAGACCAAGTCAATATTAGCGACAAGGGGTGGGTGCTGGTGATTGAGAAGCGGGGAGTGCATGAACTACCAGTGCAAAGGGGTCCAAACATATGGAAAGCTCAACCCTCGGGAGTGGCAAAACTTCATGTTGATGGGGATCTCTCATGGAATGGTGGAAGGGAAGCAACCGCAGCAATTTGCAGAGACCATATGGGACAGTTCTTGGGCTAATCGGCTATGACTTTTGGAGATATAAGTGATCCACCTAGCTGGAGGCCCTTGCTTGCTGTGAAGCTCTAGCCCTAGCGCTTGTTTTATCTTTGAATCAAGTCGTCATTGCATGTGATTGCCAAACAGTAGTGGGGGAGATAAAGGAAGGAACTGAAGGAACTTACATCGCTACCATAAAGGAGATTATCGACCGATCGAAGGCCTTCATCAGCTGCAAGTTCATTTTTGAAGGACGTCATTTAAATTATGATGCACACAATTTAACTAAATTTTCATCTTCTTTAGATGTTGGGCGCCATTTTGGTTGGGGAGTCCCCATGACCTGTTATTCCTGTAAACCATACTCCAAGTTAACAAAGTTGGTTTACCACTCAAAAAAAAAAAAAAGCGACAAGGGGTGGGCAACCCGGCGAAGTGGACCATCAGTCGGTTTGCCCGTCAATCTGATTTCCATCACTCGGCCTATCGGTTTTTACAGCAGTCCAGAAGCATTCAATGGAGCTCCACTACGCATTAAAGACCAAGCATTACCTAGCGCCTCCAGTAGCTGTTTAAGACGCCTGTTATCACTTGTAATTGACATGAAACTGCCCGTATTTAGTATGTTGTTATACATAGCACTTATGACTAGGCATTGTGGCTCTGGTGCATGGCATACTCTATCTAAGCCTACCTTGAGCGCTAGGCTAGGGGTTCGAAACAATTGTAATCACATTATACGCAAGAGAACAACACCACAAAAAAGAAGCAAGGTATTACCTCCACCATAGAGGGCTTTAACCTGTATACATGTACTCCCAATTGCACCCCGGTAGTTCTACGCTCCATACACACCCCCAGTCTATTGTCAGGATTATATCTATGATAGTTGGCACACACACCGTGGGGCATAGCATCTTTCGAGATATGGTGCAGATGGTTTCCATTTCATCGGCTACTGGCGATGAGCTGGTTTTGGGGAAGGTCATCCTTTTCGGATCACGCAACTTCTGCTCCGATGAATCGGCGTGGCTCCTCGATGCCCTGATGTGGGACGTCTGACTGCCTACGCGCGGGAGTATGCACCACATCAACAACTCAGGCATCATGTGCCTTTAGGAGCTAGTTCCTACTAGTCAGTTGCACGGATGCCTATCCGGTGTCGGAGCTGAAGGAAATATGCCCTAGAGGTAATAATAAAAGTTATTATACTTATTTCCATGTTCACAATTAATGTTTATTTTCCGTTCTATAATTGCAATGGTCCAGGAGTCTGCAATAACCACGAGGCCTAGAGGAAAACTCATGTGCATGTGTGAAATAATAAACGATAAATATATTTTTAGTCTCACCTCTAAGACTAGCTTAATTGTTGCATGATGGTCCTATATTTTTTTTATCATGGGCATAGTTAAAGTAACGAGGATGCCAACAATTTTGAGGACATATTGTTGGAATAACACATGTGTTGAACAGACCCAACTGGTTGATATACTCCGGGATCACACCGTCATTTAGTTATAAGTATAAATCATGAAGTAGTTAACGTATGCCTAATTCCTTAGAACATGAGAGTATCGAGGTTCCTTCATGTCGTACGGTGTTCACTACTGCAGTAATTGTTACTCACAATCTAAACTGGTGGCGTGCCATTAGTCTGGCCAGGCGCGAGCAACTTAATGGCGTGCCAAAGCAACTCACATAATCACCGTTCTGACTACTAGTGGCGTGGTACGTTTCGTCGCGTCACCAGTACATTATGTGGGCCCACTTTTTGGGTCGCACATGGTAGTGGCATCCCTACAAGAGACACGCCACCTGTGAGAGAAGCCAGTAAAGCATCGTCAGTTGTGATTATATTTTACAGAGGCATCTCCCTCGCCTATATATAGCTGCCACTCCTCTCTTGAAATCATCTGTCCATATCACTCTCCGATCGCTCCACAAATCCATACATATACATATGGCCAACCTTTGATGCCTCGATCGATCTATCGACGATTAGCTCAGTCATATTCGTCTATAATCTAGGTCAGGCCCAAATTTTGTTTTCGTCAAATTTCTAGTGCTCAATATATGTACATTTTTTTAGCAAAGGTAATGCTGAAATGTTTGGTGACCTCGTTAGTTATATATAAAAATTTTCCTATATACATATACTCTTGTAGGTGCAACTAGATCGATCGAACGTTTCATGCATATGGATCGAACTATAAATGGGTTCTTCAAGGTGGCTTTGGAAGATATGAATCAAAAGGGTAAACGGCGATATTATGTCCGTGTAAGAAGTGTAAGAATGAAGATCTGATCGACCCTTCTACTGCCCGTGTGAAGATGCATTTGCTCAAACATGAGTTCATGTATGGTTATACACATTGTACAAGGCACGTGAGGACATGAAGGATGCCAACGTCGGAGGGCCGGCGGATGAGGAAGCGGGATACCCTTTCGAACGACACCAAGGAATGACCAAGAGGCAGCCGAACATGAAGAAGATGATCAGGACATAGAAGAAGGGCGGCAGACGAGGAAGCGGGATACCCTTTCGAACGACACCAAGGCAAGTGCCGAACATGAAGAAGATCATCAGGATGGACAACAAGAAGGGGCGGCAGATGAGGAAGCGAAAAACCCTTTCGACGAAGAGCCAGAAAGAGGGACCAACCAAGAGGCAGCCGAAGATCATAAGGATGGACAAGAAGGAGAGTTGGCCCAATGCTTCTACATAACCGACCAGACAAAGTCAAGCCGTGTCGTTGAGCTATTGGAAGACTTTGGCCAATCTGGCGTCTACCCAGCGGAAAAAGATAATGACCCGAACAAAGAAGAGTACACAAGAATGAGTAGAAGTACATTATCCGAGACAAAAATTAATCCATCTAGAGGATTGTGAAACGGGCGTCGTCATACTTGAATTATGTATCTCTTTAACCATAATTTGTATCAACTACACTCTGTATCAATCTAATAAATGAAAATTACTGTTACTTAAATTAACAAAAAATAGTAAATAACAAAAGAGAACACATAGCAAAATAAAAGTACAAAGCGATGCTCTAAAATAAAGGAAAAAATATTTTTACTCCAAAATGGCTGAAAATATCTATGGCGTTGTTGACGTTAGCAACGCCAATGATATTTTTGGTGCGGTCTTAGCTGTTTTAGGGGAAACAAAATCATCCCTTCATTTTGCACCCTACATCGCGCGTAAGCACGCGCCGTCGTTGCCCCCTCGACCTCGCTTCCCCCACGACACCACAGGCGACTTTGCCTCCTATCGCGCTCGAGGACGCCTCCTTGCATGTCGACCACTATGCGTCGGTTTACGCCGCTGCCGCCACCCTCAGCCATAGCTCGACCTTGTGTCCGGCGGTGCCGGCACCGGCCTCCTCGCATCCGACATCCGCCTCCCGCCCCACCGACGCCCTCGTCACCAAGCACCATAGCTCGATTTCGCTGGCACGTGAGTTAATCTTTATAAAAATTGGGCAAGTTTGTACACATATTTGTTCTAATTGCTATACATTGCTCCATTTTAGAGTTAATTAGTTGTAGTTGCAACATTGTGAATTGTGTTGGTGATAGATGTGATGAAATGTAGTTGAATTTTTGTAGTTTTAATTGTCAATGTGATGAATGTGATTGGATTTTTGGATGCACACATTTTGTGTTTTGCTGGCGAATTATTTCGTGCTATATGTGTATATTTTCTACAGGGAATGTATAGAGTTGCCAATGTTTTGGCGAAACATTGGTTATTTTTTGTTTCGTGAAATTCCTGGCATTCATATGTCCTATTTTTAGGAAAGGTCATGCCAATAATTTCTGTGAATTATATAAATACTTGGTAGTAATTCTATAGGTTTTGTAGATGCATTTGAGTATTATTCAACGGTTTTATCTTTTGTTTGAAGATGTACGGAGACGACGGCATCACCAGCTCTTCTTCGTAGTCGACTTATTCGGGCAACACGGGGGAGGACGATGTATCTTCGTCTGCACAGTATGGTCCCAGTGACCAAGGGGCATATACGGACGTGTAGGAAGACAACCCCTATGATGGTACTTCAAAGATCAATCCGGATAAGGTCTATGTGATCGGCAGTGCCTTCCGGGATCCTTATATTCCCGCCGATCAGGACAAAGGTAATCCTGATGAGGACTATAGTCCTGAAGAGGAGACCAGCTAAAATCCTGATGAGGACGATGCTACAAAACCAGGGGCGGAAGCCTACGATCCGGCACCGACAGGCTTGTGGTCACTCGAGTGGACTCCGGTGTTGAGCTTGTTACTCCGAGGAAGGCATTGTCTCACTTCGGCAATGCCCTAGGTGTCATCCTTCGAGAAGTCTGCATCATCAACAAGACCAATCTAAGGGATAGAAAGATAACCTACGACACCTGAGATGATTGCACACAAAATTCAAGTTCCCTAATGAGTATGACAACCTATCTTATCCAAAGAATCTGGTAAATAACCACACAATCACCAAGTTCTCCAAGAACTTGACTGATAGGAAATCCACCACCAGAAAGAAATTTCTTCTCAAAGATTTCTCCGAGGTCCAGGAGAAGTGGCCTATGATTATTGAAGAGGAATGGAACGTTTTCAAGGCGCGCAACCAGGGCCCTCTAGTCGATTACAGGGCATCATAGGAGAGGGACCTGTGATCAAAGACATTGACTAACCACATCCTCGTTGGGAACAAGCTCAAGTGGGACACGCAATTTCAGCAATTCAAAGACCCACTTGAATATAACTATTCAGGGTCTGGTACCATTATGACGAGAATAGGGGACATTTTTCGCGGATCACCAAACGAAGAAACTCGAGGAAGAACTGGTATATAATTAACCCGACTCGCTTAATTATGTTTATCCTACTTATGTCAATTTCTTCACAAGTAGTACATATTGTTCTTAGTAGTTCACGTTCATACCGTAGGCATGACAATATGCGGATCCTGCAAACTCCAAGGGGTCCTCGGCAAGGTGGGACACTTCTCTTAACCGGCCAATCAACGTGACCCTCGACAAGGCCGCATTACAGCCACCCGCGCAACTGGCCCTGTGAACGCCGCCGGAGTCGGTGCCAAATGATACTCATACCGAAAACCACGAGATGAAATGGCAGAGAAGGAAAGCCAACAAGGTTTGCCTCGAATAGAAAAAAAATAATTATGGCCACAGCCGCGACCAGGGCCGACCTCCAAGCACGCATTGACTCGCAAAGCCGAGCCCAAGCCCAAGCTATGGTGCCTTTAGTAATCGAGAGCGTGAAGCGCTGGATCTAAAATGGTGAACTAGGAAACATTGTCATCAAACCAACCGTCAGCACATCAAGCATGGCGCCCAAGGCTAGTAGCCCCTCTATTTGTTTCGTTGGCACCCGTCGCCAATGGCTGATCTCAACGCTCTCACGGTAAGCGGTACATGCTCAACATATTTCATTCTTTGTTGCTCTGATCTGTTATTTCGAATAGACCGAGACCTCAGAAATCTTAATCAACTGAGACTAAGGAAAACTCAGTAGTTGAGCCTTAGCAAAACCATAAAAATTTCAGTGCGACTCGCATAATTATTTAGATCTCTGTCATCCAAACGTTACTAAAGGACACTTGTATATGTGTAATGTGTGTGCGTGGGGTGTACGTGCAGTGTAGTGATGTGCGTGCATGGCCTTGTTCCATGTAAAAAAGAGGTCAAGTAAAACACATACATCGCAAGTAACTGTGTACGAAGGCATGGATTAAAAAAAAAACATCTGCTTCAGGTGTGCTGCTAGCCATGTAGTATGAGTGCATTTACCCGGCCGCGTGGTAATTACGTACGTACGTTCAGTACGTGCAAATGTGCCGGCTGCGCGCAGCTGGTTGCTGCTACAATTTTACTGTGCATCACGTACGAAGGCATGGAGTACATATAAGAGAAATGCGTCGGTGTGCACGTAGGACCGGATCACTGTGCATGCATGTTTTTTCTTACCGTCTGGTTATTTAAGACGTCCGTCCAAGAGCGAGAAGCCTAGATGCAGAAAGCAGACGGCACTGTACACGATACGGTAAAAAATGGCAGGGGGGAGTGTATATCGTTCCGGTACCGAACTTGGCAATTTTCTGAAATAACCGTTATGGCATCTCCAATGGCAACCCACAAATTTTCTCCTGTATCCGTTCCGTGGATAGAGTGACCAGTCAGCGGACACGGATGCGGGACGATGCCATTCAACGCTAGCCGCATACCCTTCAACCCGCATTTTAACTAACCGAACAAAATTCATGCAAATCGGCCGATATTCATCAAAGTTTGGATAAAAATTAGCACAAATCATCTATACATACCATGCAAATTAAGTCTAGTACAATAAGGTCTCGAATTCGACTAGATCCCGGATGTCTACCTCTTCAGCTCAACCAACAGTGTGTACATGCAAATGGTCATCCCTCTATCATGCGGTACACCACAGCAGCGCGTGCGGGCTATATATAATGTGTAGACCAACATTGAGTGAATGAATCAATCGATAAGTTGAGCAAGACGAAGAAAAACTTACGATCTCGTCCTCCGCCGCGTGCAATGGCCACCATGCCTCAAGCTGACGAACCATGTCGCAAAACTTGAAGACGCTAATCTGGATAGCGCGACAGCGATACGACAATGACCTCATGTTGCGTGGTTGAATTATGTACATGTCGTAGGGCGCAATGTGCTTTCGTGCGTGAAATTTTTCATGCACTTGCTTGCTCCTAGAAGGGCCCCCCTCTGCTCCTACCTACGAAATCTGTGGATACGGCCAGCCACGCATCACACAACAACTCATCCTCCATAGTCGAGTAGCTCACCATCTTTCGTACTCTAAAAAACGACATAGAATTTGAAAATAAGCTCAATGACATTTGACCGAACACTTGTCGGGCGTGGTGTCCGCCATGGAGGTCGTCGACAGGGGGCGGAGTGTACCTAGGTACAAACAGCTCCAAGGTGGAAAGCTCCATCCTAACGGCGAGCGGGCGCGTCGGTGCTGGTTGCGGACGTCCGGCAATGCCTCTGTAGCGGCCGGAGACGTACAACAGCGGCAGTGAAGGTGGAGGGTGCGGATGCAAAACAAGGGGGAGAAAGGGCGGGGTGGAAGGAAATGGGACCAGGAGGGGGATTGGGTGGGCGGTGGTGTCGAAGTCCTACGTTTCGGGTGTTGATATTTTGTAAGTGATACATGTGGCACAGAACATGTTGAAGCACCACAAATATAGATTCTTTCAATGGTGATTGCAAATAGCTTACATGTACCAGCAATATTAACAAATTGCTGATATTTCACTGTTGCAAAACGTCTTGTTGAGCTGTGACAAGGGGTGCAAGTCTATATAGTAGGTAATTTTTCTTCATCGACTCATCAATTGTCATTCATTGACTATAATTTAATTATGAGCATCAATTGCAATTATATGAGGTGATGTGCATGTTTGTTGTTATGGTTATGTGCTACATTTTGTACTGTCAACAAGAAATTCAACACTGTTGCCAACTACATGAATAATGCAAAGGACTTTTGCTATGAGCCTGACCGTGCTTTCGCGAAACATCATTGCATTATATGTACAAAACATTATGTATGCATGAATTCACCTATAGTTCAATGCATTTGCTTCCCCAAACATAGCTTACAATATAGAAATATATTTAGCAGAATCAGCGATTACATTAATAGCTTGATTTGCGCTTATTAAGCAAGCTTGTGCAATTGCGAACTGTCACTTGTTATTATGTATATTCTAAAAAACTTGTTATTCTGTAAAAAAAAAATATTCATTTAAGCCATCCCATGATTTTGCTATTCTATTGACAAGCATGCCATCAAAGGGTTTCTTCATCCACAACCCAGTTATTCCTCACGCTCCAAACTCGTATAATGTTAGTTAACTAAGTTTCATCATCTAGGGGGTAACTTAAACATCTCATTTTCTTGCTCAAAGAAAATAGCTCATGTTTCCATTGAGTGTTGGCTAGCTGCTGGTGTGTTAACAGAGAAAAGCCGGGCTGCACCAGACAGCAGCCAAGCTGCCCTCAAGGAAGCACCAACTGCTCCATGGCTCCTTGGTAGGTGTCGTCTGCCCGCAGGAAACAAACAGAAAATGATCATATCACAAGTGTGGTGGTCTTTGTTTAGTCCTCTCCGCTTCCCTTCGCTTGGTCTTTCTGCATGTCTGCTTCGTTTTTCTATAGAACGCAGGCATGCACACATGATCAACTGGACGTGCAGTCTGTGGTTCGCCTCATGCAGGGACCCAACAATATGAAAAACCCTCTTGGGGAAAAAAAATGAAAAAGAAAGACGATGGTTCCTGCAGTGTTTCCTTCTGCTCCCCCACGACCTACCCAACCCTAACCGCCTGCCTCTGCTCCCCGTGGTCGGCTGGCGTTGCGGTGCACCACCTCGTCATCCTGGCCTGCCCTTAACCTGCCCCCACCGTCGTGTTGGCCACCGCCACGACTACCCTCTAGAGCCCTCCAAACTACAGCAACTTCGATGACCCTGCACCCCTGACCCGCACACGTCAAGTTTTGGACTCGCTCCCGCTAGCTCGCGCTCATTCACAGTTTGGTGTCGCAGTGGCTAACGATCGTCGCTGTCGCTCCTCATGTCAACCCCGCCTTTGGCCTCATGCGAAGAAGAAAAGGACTAACGCGGAGATCAGGTACCTGTTAGTTAGCAAACGCTCTAATAAAAAGGAAATCCTAAAACCTGCAGTACACGTTACAGTGTACAATTTGTGGACTGCACAAGTAGTGTAAGAGCGACCCCGATGCATTTTGATGAGAAAAATCTTGAGTAAAGGACACAAAAGGTCGAGGACACATCCGGCCCAAAGAAGATCACGTGAGTGCATGTTCGAATCAGCCTCGTATTTTGATTTTGCAAGCACAAGAAAAACAGTGAGAAATAATCAAATCAAATCGATAGCGGTATAGTCCACACGAGCGTCCACGCATGTCTTCCCTGTGAGGGGTATATGTTTCTCTCTCCAAAACAACCACGGCGACGTGTTGCAGCGGAACACCAAGGAGAAGGCCCGGCCATCTTCGTCCAGTGAGGCAGCTGACACATGCATGCCAATCCCGGACAAGCTACCCGCCAAAGAGTAAGGCCAACTCGAAAGCACCACGTCAAATGGTCCGGTCACGTTTGTTTAGGGGTAAACGGACAGAAAACACGGCATAATATGCGGGAGCAAACGGACAAATGTTTGTTTTCGTCCGCTTTCTAGCCATTTCCAGTCTAAATTTGGGGCGTGTTTGCGTCAAAACGGACACGGACGGACGGGCGCAACGCGTGCCCTTGTCCTCCCCTGGCTCGCCCCTCGGGACACAGTCGCCCATTTTTCTTCTCCCCTCCCCCCACCCACTCCAGCCGCCCCCCGCCTCACTTCCCCTGCCCTAGCCGTCACCGATACCATTTTTCTCGGCTGCGTCGCTATAAAGCACGGCCGCCTAATTTTAGCGCATCCGGCCACCGGAATTGGACCGGATCCTACCGGATTTGAGCTCACCGGCCACCGGAGGTTGCGCCTTGCCATGGATTGGCCGGGTACTGGACCGCATAGCCTCAGCAACGCCCCTAGGCCGCATGCAGGTATTGATTCCGTCTCTAGCCGCTCAGATCCATCACGTCGGTGGTTCGCTGGCAAAGACAGGCCCGGCCGTCGTCCGGGCTCAGTGTTGGCCCAAAGACTCGGCGGCGCACCGTTGCCGCTCATAAAGTGCGACGACTACCTGCGAAAGGTCGTGCACTGCGTGTACAACGCCGGAACATTCGGGATGGGTGTTCCTCAAGTGCCAAAACGATGGGGTATGTACTTGTTTTGCTTGGTTGTGCTCCCGGATTCAGCACATTTTCGATAGCTCTTTGCTCAAACTCAATTTTTTTGTGTAGGATGGATGCAAGTTTTGGTAATGGGAAGAAGAATACATCGTTCTACTGACAGAAAGAAAGTTGATAGATGTCCGTGCACTCGCTACAAGAATAGAGGCTATAGATGAGACTAAATGCGAAGCAACGTCTATTTCTATAGAATCGAAGAAGAAAGAAGTATGCAAGATCGGGAATCCGCAGATCAAGAATGAAGGTATTGAGAAGATACTAATCCAACTTTTGGGAGCAGTTACGGAAGTTGGATATCTTTTAAGATGTCTATTTGTGGTTCTTGTTTTCTTTACTCTTGCTATTCTAGTCGAGAATTGATGAATGTACTTTAATGTATCAAAAGAATCGTTGGGAAATAATATAAGAAATGCAGCCTAAAAAATGTATGCGAACAAGATGCGGCCAAAATAAGGCCGTGAAAACGGCCGGATGCCGCCTCATTGTCATTTCCAAACGGATGAAATCCGAAGGACGTCCGTACATTGGAGTTGCCTAATTGCCGACGGACACGCACACACTCATCACTCTCCTCCCCTCAACTCTCCATCACTCTCTCTCTCTCCCTCTCTCTACCCCACAGTACACTACGCCCATTGCTCTCTCTCAATCTCTTCTCTCTCCTGTCTGCCTTTTTAACCACCTCTGCGCCCTCCACCACCTTTCACAGCACAGCACAACCACACTGATTCATAGCTTAGCCAACCACACGCCTCCCAGCTGCTAGCTCCCCCCGTCTTCTCTTCTTGAGCTCACACCGACCACTCACTCGGGCCATGATGAGCGGCGGCAGGATGAACGCGGCTGCGAGCGACGACTTCCCGTTCGGGGCAATGCAGCCGCCGCCCTACGTCGGCTTCGAGCACGCCGGCATGGTCCAGGCCGGCGGCGGAGGAGGCCAGCGCCACCAGACCGCCATGATGTACGACAACTTCGACTTCGCGGCGGCCGCCGCCGCCTTCGGCCAGTTCCAGGAGACGCCGCACCAGCAGATGCTTGCGCCGCCGCGGAACGGGAGCGGCGCCGGCGGGCTCCTCCCCATGGCTCCGCCGCCCATGCCCGGGATGCAGCTGCAGATGCCGCCCATGACCATGCACGGCCACGGCGACGTGTACCCGGCGCCCGGGATGATGAAGCGCGAGGGCGGCGGCGCGGGGGACGCAGGGAGGATCGGGCTGAACCTCGGCCACCGGACCTACTTCTCCCCCGGTGACATGCTGGCCGTGGACCGGATGCTGATGCGGTCCCGTCTCGGCGGCGTGTTCGGGCTGGGATTCGGCCGCGCCCACCACCAGGCGCCTCGGTGCCAGGTGGAGGACTGCAAGGCGGACCTCTCGGGCGCCAAGCACTACCACCGGTGCCACAAGGTGTGCGAGTACCACGCCAAGGCCGCCCTCGTCTCTGCCGCCGGCAAGCAGCAGCGCTTCTGCCAGCAATGTAGCAGGTCAGAGTCAGACTCATGTTCTTGCATCAACCCTCTCTCTAAAAACGAAGGGGCTGTTTGTTTCTAGGCCTAATCATGCCACACTTTACCATACAATGCTGTCACACTTGCCTAAGGTTGGACCCTATTGTGGCTTGTCTAAGGTGTGGCTTGAACCAGACACAAATTCTTTAAAATGAAAAACACAAGTTGGCAAGCCTAAGGGAATCTTGCCACACTTTTTGAGTGTATGTGATGTGGGACCCTATTGTGGCTTGTCTAAGGTGTGGCTTGAACCAGACACCCATCCAAATTGGTCAAACTTGCCTAACCTTAAGTGTGGCAACCTTAGACAAACTTAATCTCATACCAAACAGCCCCGAAGATAACTCATGTTCTTGCACAAGTATACTCCGTACTCGTGCTAGGTTGCAGGTTGGCTAGTGGGAACTGTTTGTCTTTTCAATCTTCGCTCTGTTTTTGGTTCATCTGGCCTTGTCCTGTCTCAAATAAAAAAGACAACACAAAACACTACTCCTTGTTGATCGAAAAGAAAAGGTGATCCAAAAGGCAGCGTTCTTCGGGCAGGCTTTTGCCCACTCCAGACTGCTGCGTGCTGCGACGAGCGGCTGATCCTGTGCCAGGCTTTTGCCCTGGCCATATCTCTGCTTTTCTCGCATTGACCAATGTTGTGTGGCGGTGCCAGTGGCGACTAGACTTTTGCATATGGGTTCACATGCATGCATGGCTTGTTGAGCTAGCTAGAATTTTAAGTTTTTTTTAGGTACATACAACTTGAATTCTGTTTATGTTTAGCTTAGCCTAAGTTGTTGTACTTTGGATCGGATTTAGGTTCCACCTGCTCACGGAGTTCGACGAGGCCAAGAGGAGCTGCCGGAGGCGGCTCGCAGAGCACAACCGTCGCCGGAGGAAGCCGGCGGCCGGCAGCACGGCGGCGTCGTCCAAGGATTCGGCTCCGCCTTCCAAGAAACCCAACGCCGGCGCCATCTCCAGTTCCTACCCTGCCGACAACAACAGTAAGATGACACGTTCGCTTTATCTAATTCCTAGTGCAATGATCACCATTTATCGGGGCTAATTTGTAAGCACGTACGATCTGTTGATCAGCGCTGAGCACGACGAAGTCGACCATCTCCTCCAACACGAGCGCGATCAGCTGCCTCCAGCAGGGCCAGGCCAGTGAGGTAGCGGCGACGAGGCCGACGGCGCTCACCCTCGGTGCGGCGCCGGAGAAGGACAACCAACAGCGGCAGCTCAGGAACGCCATGCAGCTCCACCACCATCAGGAGCAGCAACACTTCATCACCTCCCTCTTGCGCAACAACATCAATAACAGCAACATCCTGTCGTGTTCCTCGGTGAGCTCCAGCACGATGCCCTCGGCGGCGGCGGCGGCCAATGGCGAGGTCTCCGACCAGAACAACGACAACGCCAACAACAGCATGCATATGTTTGAGGTGGACTTTATGTAGATGTTGAATCTTGAGCATTAGGCTTAACATAATTATGATCTAACAACTGTTAAAACACCACACTAAGAATATCACATCTAAGCTCCTAACCCTTGGATCTAACCTGTTGTAACTATCGTGAAAGGTTTGATTCTCGTCGCGCACGTCCCGCATCGCTCGCCCGCACGTGGCTTTCACTCGGGCCGTTGCTTTTTCTTTTGTTTGCCCGTCTTGTTGCACCGGCGGCCTGTTCTTTTTTGTCGTTTTTGTATTTTCTGGGCTGTGTTGTAACAATTCAACAGGCCATCCGTTTCTATGTCCCCATATATATAATGTACGTACGATATAGCACTCGTCGGTTCACATCTCACTCTTTTCTGTCCCGTTCATGATTTTTTGTTAGTACGTGAAACACTTTTTGAAGTGTGCGGGCATTTATTAAAATTCATGAATTTTCTTTCTGTCAATACTTATTTGAATGTGTGATTTTTAAAATTCATAAACATTTAAAAATATATTTGAGTATTTTCAAATCAGATTTGTTAAATCTCATGAAGATTTTAATAATGTCTTATGTAAGTTGTGGTTCATCCGATCAATTTGTTGTACTTTTTACGCAAACTTGATCCTGATTCATTTTTGTCGTGCGCATCCAGCATCATCGCAATGTCCAATTGTCAGCCGATTTTTTTCTAGGCCCTTTTTGTTCGGCTTCTTCCTCTTTTTTCTGGAAATTTTCTTGGGTTCTCTTGGTCGATTGTTATTGGTCTACTTTGTAGAAGCGGAAGAGACTTTGTTTGTTGCCTCTATGATCACCTTCATTCTCCTGCTCCTTTGCGTCTTCTCATATTTACTCTTCTTTCTCTTTCATTATAGCTGGCACCATTTTTTGTCCGACGTTTTTTGCCCCGGTTGCAACTCCACCTTTAACATGCAACTGGGACCATTTTGACTCGATTGCAAGTCCACTATTAACTTGCAATTGGGCCTGACCTTTTTTTGTCATCAGTTTCAAGTCCATCCTCAACTCGCAACTGGGTTTGGTGTTTCTTCTATATCGCGACTAGGCCCGGCTCTTTTATTGCATTAGGTCTAACTTTTTTTATACTTCGGCAAATCCGTCATCAACTGGCAACCAGGGTAGCTTTTTTGTCTCGGTGGCAAGTCTAGCCTTGACTTGCTACTTGGTCTGAGATTTTTTTGACCAAATTGCAAGTCAAGCCATGACTCGAAATTGGGCTCGATGTTTCTTTTGTATCACAACTGGGCCCAACTCTTTTATTGCATTAGTTGCAATCCACCCTCAACTTGCAACTGGGTCTGGCTTTTTCTGTCTCAGATGCAAGTCAACCATTGACTCGCAACTAGGGGCTAATTTTTTTTGTCTCTGTGGCAAATCAACGATCGATTTGACAACTGGGCTCTTGATCATTTTTTTGCAGTTGCAAGTCAACCAATGACTCGCAACTTCCCCCGTCTATTTTCTTGTCCCAGTTCCAAGTCCAGCATTCACATGCAACTGGGCCATTGATCCTTTTTTTTTGTCCCAGTGGCAAGTCCAACCTTGACTTGCAACTGGGTCTGGTGTTTTTAACCCAATTGCGAGTCAATCCACGACTCAGAACTGGGCTCGATGTTTCTTTTGTATCATAACTGGGCCCAACTCATTTGTTGCATTAGTTGCACTCCATCCTTAAATTGCAACTGGGCCTTTTTTTTTTCTTTCTCAGCTGCAAGTGAAACATCGACTCGTAACTAGGGGCTAACATTTTTTGTCATGGTTGCATATCAACCATCGATTCACAACTAGGATCTTGATCATTATTTTTGTAGTTGCAAGTCAATCAATGACACGCAACTGCCCCTGACCATTGCTTCGTCACAGTTGCAAGTCTAGCATTGACATGCAACTCGGCCCGTGATCCTTTTTTTGTCCCAGGTGCAAGTCCAACCTTGACATGTAATTGGGTCCGGCATTTTTTCGACCCAACTGCAAGTAAACCCTCGACTCTAAACTAGGCTCGATGTTTCTTTTGTATCACAATTGGGACCAACTCTTTTTTGGCATTAATTGCAATACACCCTTAACTTGTAACTGGGCTTGGCTTTTTTTCTGTCTCAGTTGCAAGTCAATCATCGACTCGCAACTTGGGGCTAACTTTTTTTTGTCCCAGTTGCAAATTAAGCATCGATCAGATCGTCTCTTTCCTTTTCAGAATCAGCTCGTTTTGCTATGCACACATGCGGACTCCAGGCGCCATATAATAAAAAACCAAAGCAAATGCATTCCAGGCCCAGTGGGCCGCAAACGCAGTTATTACTGCTGTCGGCGGGACGGGCAGCGGATCCAGGGCGGTACCGCCGTGAACAGGTACTCGCAAATCAGATCGCCCGATCATGCCGGCGACTTAAAGCACCCCTGTTCCGGTTGCGTCGTCCGCCGGTCTGTTGCGTGTGTACTCAGATAATCAGTCGGTTTGGGGCTAATTAAGTAGCTAACCCAACCACTGAAGCACGTAGTAGGGAGTTTCTGCTCTCTCTATATGCGCTAGTATAGAATTATTTCCCGGTGCAAATCGACGTAGGTGCGCACGCACTCCTTCCCACGGAGCCCATGACGTCCCGTCTACAGTGCATGCACACGTGCCGAGTGTCATAGTTACTGCCCACTATGACCAAACTTCCCACGTAGTATATAATCTCGGGAAGTGTTATGTCACAAGTAACATATTATATTACTTTAAACACCTCTCTCCTCATTAACTACATGCCACATAAGCAAAATTATCTTGGAGTGCGCTATGTTACAACCTAAGTTAATCCCACTATGACTAGCCTAATTAAGAGCATCTACAGTCGGACCTTTCAAAGCCGCCTCATACGTCCAGGCGGGCTGCCCGGTCACTACATGGTCAGCTTTTTTCGACCCACACGGACGCCTCAAACGGGCCTCAAACGCCCAGACTGACCGGCACCCCCCATATCCAGCCCAAATATGCGGCGGATATCGGGTGGCCCGGGCGCGTCCGTCTGACAAGCCCGACCAACCACCGAACCCACGGATGTCCCACAAAAACCCGTATCGGCCTCGTTGATCCGAAACCCCAGCTCACTCACTCTCCTCTCTCGCTCCGTCCTATCCTCTCCCCTCACCGACTCCGATCGAATCCGGCGCAATGTCAAGCTCTGGCAGCCGCTCCGCCGACGAGGTGGATCCGGAGTATGAGCTTGTCCTCCGCATCACCTTGGAGCGATCCAAGGTGGACACCGGGTGCAGCTTCGGATCTGCAGCCTCGCCGCAGCCACCGCTTCCCCGTCGGCACATCTTGGATGCCGGCGCTGGCCCCTCCCTGCCCATTGGCAGCTCTGACAGGCGGCCAGCGCAATCGGCGCCTCCCCCACGCCGTCCCATCACCCCACCCTCTGCTGCTTCCCCACGCCGTCCCCTCGCCCCGCCGGCCGGTGGGTGCTCACTAGTAGAAAAACGACTTTACGTGAGCCCCATTAGTCCCGGTTTGATAACGAACCGGTACTAATGTGACCATAAGTCCCGGTTCTAACGGCTAGGGGGCGGGCATCATTATTCCCGGTTTGTGGCGTGCCTCTAGTCCCGGTTCGTGTCACAAACCAGGACTAAAGGGGTGGTGACAGGCTTGTGTTAGGCTTGGCCCCCACGAGCACATTTAGTCCCGGTTCGTGTCACAAACCGGGACTAGAGGTGCACCTTTAGTCCCGGTTTTCCCTGCCCCGCCTTCCCGGACGCGCAAGCCGGAGTCGGAAGCGCACGCCACCCGCCGCGATAGGCAGCAGGCAAGGCATAGGGAGGCTATGGAGAGCTCTGTCTGCCACCGGCATGAGTTACCAGCGGAGCCCGACGAGGACCAGTGGCTCCTCGCGTGGGTCTACCGCCGGTTTCTTACGACGACGGAGATGGACGCTCGGCGGCTCCGCCGGAAGATCGCCAAGGCTCTTTGGCTTGCCATCGAGCAGTATGAGCGGGAGGCGTTGGAGAAGGCCAAGGAGGTGGCTCGGCTGGCCAAGCTCAGGCGCCAGCAGGACCGGGCCGTCCAGTGCCTCAAGGGCCTCGTCATCGTCGGCTCTTCCTCCGACGACAACGACGGCTCCTCCGACGACGAATCGGACGATCCTCCACCAACCGACGACGGGTACAGCTACACCGACGACTAGAAGGGGAAAGGGGCGGTCCGGAAGTCGTGAAGTTGGTTTTAATTTCAAGTTTTAGATGCAGTATACAGTTGTCCGTCGTTTGTGTGGACTTTGGTGGATCTTTTGAAGAACTATTAATTGTGCGATTTCTATGTCCGGAGCTGATCTACGTAGTTTGATCGACGTTGCATGCTATGATACGGATATAGGGGTTCGAATATGAGAGATACGAAAGTGGGCGACGCGATTTGAGAAGTGCCCGGTCACTGTCCGTGGACGCGTCTGTGTGCGTCCGCGGGCGTTTGAGGGCCAGGATTTGTGAAGTCCCTACTATAGATGCTCTAAGTGCGAAATCTTGCCCGATCGACCACTGCAGGAGCGGGTGTGTGGTGTTCTCCTTCCGTGGGCATTTGGCACCGTGCGTGTGGTGCGGGCTGGCCGTGGATGCATGAGTTGGACACGGGTCCTCCTGGCCGGGGCTCCTTGCTCCTCGTGCGTACTCTCTGTTTGTTCCGGCTCCGTCAAGGCAGAGTTTCATGGAATTGTTAGGGGTGGCACCTAGGTGTCTCCTGCTCGTGCGAGTGTGTTATCGAGCGAAAGCTTCATGCTTTGGCGTCAGCGATGGCGATACCCGTTGGTGCAGCTATCCACTTGAGCACGTCGTTGCAGGCTTCTTCCAAATACATGGGCTCTCGATGAAATCCATCTCTGCGGACTCGGCAGCGACGACGCTTTGCGTTGTCGTCCTCCTGGGGGCATTGTCGTGTTAGGCTCGTCTGTTACTTTATGTTTTATCTTTAGATTTTCTTTGTTGGAGGGCCTCCTCAATTTCTTGTGTCGCCTGACGATATACTTTAGATATTATGCTTTATCTATAAAGCGAACCAAAAGCCTGTTTCGCGAGACCATTGCACATAAAACTCCCCAAGTGTAACATTTCTTTACACATTCGTAACACAGTTGTCCAACAAGATTATGACACACTCTTCCTAAAAAAAAGATGATGACACACTCAATTGTAGGTTTTTTTCTTACACAAAAGAGACATGTAAAGATATTGGGACTGCCTATGGAACTGCATGCATACAAAGTTACAAACACCCACATGTTTGCATAAAGTACAAAAGTACGTGAAAAATAACCAAGTTTCTACTAAACATGAAAGCACTGTCCTACCTTTGGAGGCAGCCGAGTCGGCCAAAGCATATGCCATGAATGGCTTAAGCCAATAATGCAAAACAGTGCGTATGCATGCATGCAGGGCCACACTGATTAACCCTACCCGCATTCAAACTTCTGGCGCATGGGCAATCGCAGGTACGATGAAATAAAGGACACAAATTGTACGTGGTACGGACGAGAGCTAGTTACGGCTAAGGTTTATTTACGTTGTTTCTGCGTTCCGGAGATAGCTAGCTAGATACAGTATATAATATCCACGGAAAATAATAGCGAAGACCGATCTACATCTATCCATACATATACTACACCCCAACCCATAATATGAGATCGTTTTGCTAGAAAATGATCTTAGATTATTGGACTGAGAGAGTAGTATATATGGGTGCCAGTCGAGTCGGTTAATGAACTCCAGGAATATGCATGCATGCAACATATATACACGGGCACGTACGTAGCGCAAGTAGGCTTCTTGTGAATTTAAGCTTTATGTGGGCAGGATCTCTGTGCAAGGTGGGCTCCACTTTCACATGAAGTTAATAAGTGTAGTTATTACTCTAAGTTACTACTAGCCTACTCCATGTGAGTAAAACTGGCCAAAATTTGAAAGTGAGGCAATGCCAGGGACACGGATCCTCCGACGTAGCCAACCCTGCCTTTCACTGCCTTTCGGTCGCTGACATGTGAGCCCGATGCTTGGTGGGACCCATGTGTCAGTCTATCAATCCGCAAAGATTGTGGAGTAACGTGAGTTGGGACCTCTAGGGCATGCAGTGAATTGTTGATAGAGTACCTAGTCACATCTCTGTTAGTTGATTGTGGGACATAAAAACGACCAACAAAATACTAAGAAACTAAAATGAGAAAAGGAAAAAGAAAACAAGACCACAAAAAAAATTCGTGTCCCCGAAACACCAAGGAAACAAAGATGGAAGAAAGGCTTACATGGGAGCGGATTTGTGGCATGCATGTCTCAGTGCACGCAGGTCCTCGCGCATGCCTTTATTTTTGGCTTCCGATTTTTAAACTTTTATATCTTTTGAACAAACAGTCCAAATTAAGTTCAATTTTCATATTCGTATTTTTCGTGATGAGGTCTTTCAAATAAGATCCATTTTAAATATGTTTTGGCGAGTTTAGAAAATAAATGTTAAGTTTGAACTCTTGAAACTAAGTATGAGCAGCCGATAAAATCATGATTTTTGCGCCTACAACCAAAACTTAAAACTTGCTATGCCCTTGTGCGTGATTCAACCACTTCGTGAATCCCGAGGCAATCAAGCGGCCAGGCAAGGCTTGAAAGGTGCGTGCCCCTGCGAATTTCCGGGCTTACATGCTTAGACTATGTCCAAGGCAAGGTGCTTAGAGAGGTGATTAATAAAATTGACTGTTTTTAAGCGCCGGTGCTTATTTATATAGCCGAGGCTTGTATGAGAACTAAGCTTACCTCGGATGGCTAGGTTCCTTATGCTGGAACCAGCCCACCCAACTTCAAGTCGTAGACTTGGCACGGACGGTTGCATTTTTGTGGATTTATTTCACTTTCCAGCGTTTCTCGTTCAATGTCATGGCATGCCCGTGAACTATGAGACAGTTGTGGCGACTTTGTCAATCTCAAGATCTGTTTGCTCAGTCTTTCTGAGATGCTCACAGGGACAAGACGTGCATGTGTACATTCATAGAGGTCAGTGTGCATGCATATATGTAAGTGTCCATGTCTGTAATCACCTCACCAATGCATGCGTACGTTTATAGCTAGCATTGTACATCTTTTTTTTCACTCACTTGAGAACTTATCTCAAGGCGTACTTGAAAGTTTGGAGTTTGGAGTATACCTTTAGAGCAAAACTGCCACTTTTGAGAATTACGTCCATCGAATCCATCCACATGACTCTTTAGTTACAATAACCATCACCACTGACCGGTCAAATGAATCGTGAGTGATGGCTATGAGTAAATAGCAAAAAATCACTAATACTCCCTTCGTCTAGGTGTATAAGTCACCTTACAAAAACTAAATAATTCCAAAATACTTAGGCGTGATGAATTAACCCTTACCTCGTTTTTCGTTTCATGACATAAGTAAAGGAATCAACCAATAAGAGATGCGGGGCGTGTATTCTTTCAATGGCTTGAGACTACCAAACAAAACATGCAGTGGTCAGTTCATTGCATGCAATGCTATTAATTAGCAAATAAACATTAAGTTCTCTTGTTTTCCCCTCTGTCTTGATCACGGTGCACAATCTAAGATGATTTATGCACCTGGATGGAGGGATTACATGTCTTTAGTGTTCCGAAAAACAACCAGTCTACAAATTTTTAACCAGTATTGTGCCCATTTTTTGCTAAAAACACTAATGACTGGTTTGGTTAAATTTGACCCTGTTTATGACATCTATGGTGCAGTCATCAGGGCTGACGTGACACAAAAGTTAACTCCGTTTAACTAAATTGTTAAGTTAGATGTCATGACAGGTGGGGCCCACATGCTTCCCAAATGTTTTCGGAATTCAATCTTTAAGTGTTAGATTTGATAGAGTGCTTTGGATCGGGACAGTTAGATCATTCCGGTGAACCTACCTTCTTCTTGTCCAGATGAGCTAGATCCATCGCCAGCCATGGTGAAGTGGGGGCCGATGATGGCACAAAGATGGCGGCGGTAGTGTGCTTCCCGTGAGCACCGCGCTAACCCTAGATCGATAGGGAGTGTTCGGTGGGGTTTGTGGCAGCGATCAACCTCATAAGTCGTGCCCGGCCCCCACCTCTGTTTATATAGCGCGGGTCACAGGGGCCCACCAACCATGGTTTGGTTGGGCGCCCCCGATCAGGGCGTGAGTCAGGGGCCCGTTCGACCCGTTGGGTTCGAACGGGAGAGAGATCAACCTAACATTCTCCCCCTTGATTTCAACTTTACTTTTAACTTTATACTTTCTAGTTTATTTGTTTCATCACATATTGGTACATAGAGCATGTTTCATCGTCACAGCTTAATTGCCGATAAAATCATACAGCTACAACATACGTGTTGGAAATATGCCCTAGAGGCAATAATAAAATGGTTATTATTATATTTCCTTGTTCATGATAATTGTCTATTGTTCATGCTATAATTGTGTTATCCGGAAATCGTAATACATGTGTGAACACATAGACCATAACATGTCCCTAGTGAGCCTCCAGTTGACTAGCTCGTTGATCAATAGATGGTTACGGTTTCTTGACCATGGACATTGGATGTCATTGATAACGGGATCACATCATTAGGAGAATGATGTGATGGACAAGACCCAATCCTAAGCATAGCACTAGATCGTGTAGTTCGTTTGCTGAGGCTTTTCTAATGTCAAGTATCATTTCCTTAGACCATGAGATCGTGCAACTCCCGGATACCGTAGGAATGCTTTGGGTGTGCCAAACGTCACAACGTAACTGGTGGCTATAAAGGTGCACTACAGGTATCTCCGAAAGTGTCTGTTGGGTTGGCTCGGATCGAGACTGGGATTTGTCACTCTGTATGACGGAGAGGGTATCTCTGGGCCCACTCGGTAATGCATCATCATAATGAGCTCAATGTGACTAAGTAGTTAGTCACGGGATCATGCATTATGGAACGAGTTAAGTGACTTGCCGGTAACGAGATTGAATGAGGTATTGGGATACCGACGATCGAATCTCGGGCAAGTAACGTACGGATTGACAAAGGGAATTGTATACGGGATTACTTGAATCCTCGACATCGTGGTTCATCCGATGAGATCATCGACGCGCATGTGGGAGCCAACATGGGTATCCAGATCCCGCTGTTGGTTATTGACCGGAGAGTCGTCTCGGTCATGTCTGCATGTCTACCGAACCCGTAGGGTCTACACACTTAAGGTTCGGTAACGCTAGGGTTGTAGTGATATTAGTATGCGGTAACCCGAAAGTTGTTCGGAGTCCCGGATGAGATCCCGGACATCACGAGGAGTTCCGGAATGGTCCGGAGGTGAAGATTTGTATATCGGAAGTCCAGTTTCGGCCACCGGGAAAGTTTCGGGGGTCACCGGTATTGTACCGGGACCACCGGAAGGGTCCCGGGGGTCCACCGGGTGGGGCCACCTATCTCGGAGGGCCCCATGGGCTGAAGTGGGAAGGGAACCAGCCCCTGGTGGGCTGGTGCGCCCCCCATGGGCCTCCCCTGCGCCTAGGGTTAAAACCCTGGGGGTGGGGGGCGCCCCACCTGACTTGGGGGGCAAGTCCCCCCCTTGGCCGCCGCCCCCACCCCCTTGAGATGGGATCTCCAGGGGCCGGCGCCCCCAGGGCCCCTATATAAAGGGGGGAGGGAGGGCTGCGCACCCAAGCCCCTGGCGCCTCCCTCTCCCCCCGTAACACCTCTCCCTCTCGCTGAGCTTGGCGAAGCCCTGCCGAGATCCCCGCTGCTTCCACCACCACGCCGTCATGCTGCTGGATCTCCATCAACCTCTCCTTCCCCCTTGCTGGATCAAGAAGGAGGAGACGTCTCTCCCAACCGTACGTGTGTTGAACGCGGAGGTGCCGTCCGTTCGGCGCTAGGATCATCGGTGATTTGGATCACGACGAGTACGACTCCATCAACCCCGTTCTCTTGAACGCTTCCGCTCGCGATCTACAAGCGTATGTAGATGCACTCCTCTCTCTCGTTGCTAGATGACTCCATAGATTGATCTTGGTGATGCGTAGAAAATTTTAAATTTCTGCTACGATCCCCAACAATACGTTATGTTCAGAAACAAATTCTGTTCCTTTTGGGTCTATCCAGGAATCATAAGACTTTCCCTTAAACCCATGCCGGCTAAGTGTTCCTTGAACACATTGGGTGTTAAGCATTTCGTTAGCGGATCCGCAAGCATATCCTTTTTCCTTATATGCTCGAGACTTATAATTTGATCCTGGATTTTATCTTTCACAACATAATATCTTATCTCTATTGTTTTGGCAGCATTACTCGACTTATTGTTGTGAGCATAGAATACTGCGGGCTGGTTGTCACAGTACATCTTTAGTGGTTTGTGAATACAATCTACCACTTTCAAGTCAGGTACAAATTTCTTTAGCCATATTGCCTGCCCCGTGGCCTCGAAGCATGCTATAAATTCTGCATACATCATGGATGATGGAACTATCGACTGCTTGGAGCTTTTCCACGAAATAGCTCCCCCAACGAGAGTGAAGACGTATCCTGACGTGGATTTTCTATCATCTCTGTCCCCCGCAAAATCTGCGTCTGAATACCCTTTTATCTCTAGGGAATCACTTCTCATGTATATTAGCATGTAGTCCTTCGTGCCTTGCGCATAACGCAATACTTTCTTTACCATCTTCCAGTGCTCCATGCCGGTGACCATGGTGTCATGCCGGTGGCGATGATGAACATGGCGCCCCGAAGATGGAGATCAAAAGGAGCAATATGATATTGGCCATATCATGTCACTATTTGATTGCATGTGATGTTTATCATGTTTTACATTTTATTTGCTTAGAACGACGGTAGCATAAATAAGATGATCCCTCGCTAAAATTTCAAGAAAGTGTTCCCCCTAATTGTGCGCCGTTGCGAAGGTTCGTTGTTCCGAAGCACCACGTGATGATCGGGTGTGATAGGTTCTAACGTTCGCATACAACGGGTGTAAGCCAGATTTACACACGCAATACACTTAGGTTGACTTGACTAGCCTAGCATGTACAGACATGGCCTCGGAACACAAGAGACCGAAAGGTCGAACATGAGTCGTATAGCAGATACGATCAACATGAAGATGTTCACCGATGATGACTAGTCCGTCTCACGTGATGATCGGACACGGCCTAGTTGACTCGGATCATGTAACACTTAGATGGCTAGAGGGATGTCTGTCTGAGTGGGAGTTCATTAATAATTTGATTAGATGAACTTTATTATCATGAACTTAGTCTAAAAATCTTTACAATATGTCTTGTAGATCAAATGGCCCACGCTAATGTTGCCCTCAACGTCAACGCGTTCCTAGAGAAAACCAAGCTGAAAGACGATGGTAGCAACTACACGGAATGGGTCCGTAACCTGAGGATTATCCTCATAGCTACCAAGAAAGCATATGTCCTTGAAGCACCGCTAGGTGATGCACCTGTTTTCCCAGCAAATCAAGACGTTCTGAACGCCTGGCAGTCGCGTAGTGATGATTACTCCCTGGTTCAGTGCGGCATGCTTTACAGCTTAGAACCGGGGCTCCAAAAGCGTTTTGAGCAGCACGGAGCATATGAGATGTTCCAAGAGCTGAAAATGGTTTTCCAAGCTCATGCCCGGGTCGAGAGATATGAAGTCTCCGACAAGTTCTACAGTTGTAAGATGGAGGAGAATAGTTCCGTCAGCGAACACATACTCAAAATGTCTGGGTTGCACAACCGCTTGTCTCAGCTGGGAGTTAATCTCCCGGATGACGCGGTCGTTGACAGAATCCTTCAGTCGCTCCCACCTAGCTACAAGAGCTTTGTGATGAACTTCAATATGCAGGGGATGGAAAGACCATTCCTGAGGTATATTCAATGCTGAAATCAGCGGAGGTGGAGATCAAAAAGGAACATCAAGTGTTGATGGTGAATAAAACCCCTAAGTTCAAGAAAGGCAAGGGTAAGAAGAACTTCAAGAAAGACGGCAAGGGAGTTGCCGCGCCCGGTAAGCAAGCTGCCGGGAAGAAGACAAAGAATGGACCTAAGCCTGAGACTGAGTGCTTTTATTGCAAGGGAAACGGTCACTGGAAGCGGAACTGCCCCAAGTACTTAGCGGATAAGAAGGCCGGCAATACCAAAGGTATATCTGATATACATGTTATTGATGTGTACCTAACCAGCGCTCGTAGTAGCTCCTGGGTATTTGATACCGGTGTGGTTGCTCATATTTGTAACTCAAAGCAGGAGCTGCGGAATAAGCGGAGACTGGCGAAGGACGAGGTGACGATGTGCGTCGGGAATGGTTCCAAGGTCGATGTGATCGCCGTCGGCACGCTACCTCTACATTTACCTACGGGATTAGTTTTAAACCTCAATAATTGTTATTTAGTGCCAGCTTTGAGCATGAACATTGTATCTGGATCTCGTTTAATGCGAGATGGCTACTCATTTAAATCCGAGAATAATGGTTGTTCTATTTATATGAGAGATATGTTTTATGGTCATGCCCCGCTGGTCAATGGTTTATTCTTAATGAATCTCGAACGTGATGTTACACATATTCATAGTGTGAATGCCAAGAAATGTAAGGTTGATAATGATAGTCCCACATACTTGTGGCACTACCGCCTTGGTCACATTGGTGTCAAACGCATGAAGAAACTCCATGCAGATGGACTTTTGGAGTCTCTTGATTATGAATCATTTGACACGTGCGAACCATGCCTCATGGGAAAAATGACCAAGACTCCGTTCTCCGGAACAATGGAGCGAGCAACCAACTTATTGGAAATCATACATACTGATGTGTGCGGTCCAATGAGCGTTGAGGCTCGCGGTGGCTATCGTTATGTTCTCACCCTCACTGATGACTTGAGTAGATATGGGTATGTCTACTTAATGAAACACAAGTCTGAGACCTTTGAAAAGTTCAAGGAATTTCAGAGTGAGGTTGAGAATCAACGTGACAGGAAAATAAAGTTCTTACGATCAGATCGTGGCGGGGAATATTTGAGTCACGAATTTGGCACACACTTAAGGAAATGTGGAATTGTTTCACAACTCACGCCGCCTGGAACACCTCAGCGTAATGGTGTGTCCGAACGTCGTAACCGCACTCTATTGGATATGGTGCGATCTATGATGTCTCTTACCGATCTACCGCTATCATTCTGGGGTTATGCTTTAGAGACTGCCACATTCACTTTAAATAGGGCTCTCTCGAAATCCGTTGAGACGACACCATATGAATTATGGTTTGGAAAGAAACCTAAGCTGTCGTTTCTTAAAGTTTGGGGATGCGATGCTTATGTCAAGAAACTTCAACCTGAAAAGCTCGAACCCAAGTCGGAAAAATGCGTCTTCATAGGATACCCTAAGGAAACCATTGGGTATACCTTCTACCTCAGATCCGAAGGCAAGATCTTCGTTGCCAAGAACGGGTCCTTTTTGGAGAAAGAGCTTCTCTCGAAAGAAGTAAGTGGGAGGAAAGTGGAACTTGATGAGATGACCCCTCTCGAACCGGAAAGTAGCGCAGCACAAGAAAATGTTTCTGTGGTGCCTGCACCGACTAGAGAGGAAGTTGATGATGACGATCATGATCAAGTTACCACTGAACTTCGTAGGTCCACAAGGACACGTTCCGCACCAGAGTGGTATGGCAACCCTGTCCTGGAAATCATGTTGTTGGACAACGGTGAACCTTCGAACTATGAAGAAGCAATCGCGGGTCCAGATTCCAACAAATGGCTTGAAGCCATGCAATCCGAGATAGGATCCATGCATGAAAACAAAGTGTGGACTTTGACAGACTTGCCCGATGATCGGCGAGCGATAGAAAATAAATGGATCTTTAAGAAGAAGATGGATGCGGATGGAAATGTTACCATCTATACAGCTCGACTTGTCGCTGAGGGTTATCGACAAGTTCAAGGTGTTGACTACGATGAGACCTTCTCACCCGTAGCGAAGCTGAAGTCCATCCGAATGTTAGCAATTGCCGCATTCTACGATTATGAGATATGGCAAATGGACGTCAAAACGGCATTCCTTAACGGCTTCCTTAAGGAAGAATTGTATATGTTGCAGCCAAAAGGTTTTGTCGATCCTAAGAATGCTGACAAAGTATGCAAGCTCCAGCACTCAATCTATGGGTTGGTGCAGGCATCTCGGAGTTGGAACATTCGCTTTGATGAGATGATCAAAGCATTTGGGTTTACACAGACTTATGGAGAAGCCTGTGTTTACAAGAAAGTGAGTGGGAGCTCTGTAGCATTTCTCATATTATATGTGGATGACATACTATTGATGGGAAATGATATAGAATTCTTGGAAAGTATAAAGGCCTACTTGAATAAGTGTTTTTCAATGAAGGACCTTGGAGAAGCTGCTTACATATTAGGCATCAAGATCTATAGAGATAGATCGAGACGCCTCATAGGTCTTTCACAAAGCACATACCTTGACAAGATATTGAAGAAGTTCAATATGGATCAGTCCAAGAAGGGGTTTTTGCCTGTATTGCAAGGTGTGAGATTGAGCACGGCTCAATGCCCGACCACGGCAGAAGATAGAGAAAAGATGAGTGTCGTCCCCTATGCCTTGGCCATAGGGTCTATTATGTATGCCATGCTATGTACCAGACCTGATGTAAACCTTGCCGTGAGTTTGGTAGGAAGGTACCAAAGTAATCCCAGCATGGAACACTGGACAGCGGTCAAGAACATCCTGAAGTACCTGAAAAGGACTAAGGATATGTTTCTCGTTTATGGAGGTGACGAAGAGCTCGTCGTAAAGGGTTACGTCGATGCTAGCTTCGACATAGATCTGGATGACTCTAAGTCACAAACCGGATACGTGTATATTTTGAATGGTGGGGCAGTCAGCTGGTGCAGTTGCAAGCAAAGCGTCGTGGCGGGATCTACATGTGAAGCAGAGTACATGGCAGCCTCGGAGGCAGCACATGAAGCAATCTGGATGAAGGAGTTCATTGCCGACCTAGGAGTTATTCCCAATGCATCGGGGCCGATGACTCTCTTCTGTGACAACACTGGAGCTATTGCCCTTGCCAAGGAGCCCAGGTTTCACAAGAAGACCAGGCACATCAAGCGTCGCTTCAACTCCATTCATGAAAATGTTCAAAATGGAGACATAGATATTTGTAAAGTACATACGGATTTGAATGTCGCAGATCCGTTGACTAAACCTCTTCCACGGGCAAAACATGATCAACACCAGAACTCTATGGGTGTACGATTCATCACAATGTAACTAGATTATTGACTCTAGTGCAAGTGGGAGACTATTGGAAATATGCCCTAGAGGCAATAATAAAATGGTTATTATTATATTTCCTTGTTCATGATAATTGTCTATTGTTCATGCTATAATTGTGTTATCCGGAAATCGTAATACATGTGTGAACACATAGACCATAACATGTCCCTAGTGAGCCTCCAGTTGACTAGCTCGTTGATCAATAGATGGTTACGGTTTCTTGACCATGGACATTGGATCTCATTGATAACGGGATCACATCATTAGGAGAATGATGTGATGGACAAGACCCAATCCTAAGCATAGCACTAGATCGTGTAGTTCGTTTGCTGAGGCTTTTCTAATGTCAAGTATCATTTCCTTAGACCATGAGATCGTGCAACTCCCGGATACCGTAGGAATGCTTTGGGTGTGCCAAACGTCACAACGTAACTGGGTGGCTATAAAGGTGCACTACAGGTATCTCCGAAAGTGTCTGTTGGGTTGGCTCGGATCGAGACTGGGATTTGTCACTCTGTATGACGGAGAGGTATCTCTGGGCCCACTCGGTAATGCATCATCATAATGAGCTCAATGTGACTAAGTAGTTAGTCACGGGATCATGCATTATGGAACGAGTTAAGTGACTTGCCGGTAACGAGATTGAACGAGGTATTGGGATACCGACGATCGAATCTCGGGCAAGTAACGTACGGATTGACAAAGGGAATTGTATACGGGATTACTTGAATCCTCGACATCGTGGTTCATCCGATGAGATCATCGACGAGCATGTGGGAGCCAACATGGGTATCCAGATCCCGCTGTTGGTTATTGACCGGAGAGTCGTCTCGGTCATGTCTGCGTGTCTCCCGAACCCGTAGGGTCTACACACTTAAGGTTCGGCAACGCTAGGGTTGTAGTGATATTAGTATGCGGTAACCCGAAAGTTGTTCGGAGTCCCGGATGAGATCCCGGACATCACGAGGAGTTCCGGAATGGTCCGGAGGTGAAGATTTGTATATCGGAAGTCCAGTTTCGGCCACCGGGAAAGTTTCGGGGGTCACCGGTATTGTACCGGGACCACCGGAAGGGTCCCGGGGGTCCACCGGGTGGGGCCACCTATCCCGGAGGGCCCCATGGGCTGAAGTGGGAAGGGAACCAGCCCCTGGTGGGCTGGTGCGCCCCCCATGGGCCTCCCCTGCGCCTAGGGTTGAAAACCCTGGGGGTGGGGGCGCCCCACCTGACTTGGGGGGCAAGTCCCCCCCTTGGCCGCCGCCCCCCCTTGAGATGGGATCTCCAGGGGCCGGCGCCCCCCAGGGCCCCTATATAAAGGGGGGAGGGAGGGCTGCGCACCCAAGCCCCTGGCGCCTCCCTCTCCCCCCGTAACACCTCTCCCTCTCGCTGAGCTTGGCGAAGCCCTGCCGAGATCCCCGCTGCTTCCACCACCACGCCGTCATGCTGCTGGATCTCCATCAACCTCTCCTTCCCCCTTGCTGGATCAAGAAGGAGGAGACGTCTCTCCCAACCGTACGTGTGTTGAACGCGGAGGTGCCGTCCGTTCGGCGCTAGGATCATCGGTGATTTGGATCACGACGAGTACGACTCCATCAACCCCGTTCTCTTGAACGCTTCCGCTCGCGGTCTACAAGGGTATGTAGATGCACTCCTCTCTCTCGTTGCTAGATGACTCCATAGATTGATCTTGGTGATGCGTAGAAAATTTTAAATTTCTGCTACGATCCCCAACAATACGTTATGTTCAGAAACAAATTCTGTTCCTTTTGGGTCTATCCAGGAATCATAAGACTTTCCCTTAAACCCATGCCGGCTAAGTGTTCCTTGAACACATTGGGTGGTAAGCATTTCGTTAGTGGATCCGCAAGCATATCCTTTTTCCTTATATGCTCGAGACTTATAATTTGATCCTGGATTTTATCTTTCACAACATAATATCTTATCTCTATTGTTTTGGCAGCATTACTCGACTTATTGTTGTGAGCATAGAATACTGCGGGCTGGTTGTCACAGTACATCTTTAGTGGTTTGTGAATACAATCTACCACTTTCAAGTCAAGTACAAATTTCTTTAGCCATATCGCCTGCCCCGTGGCCACGAAGCATGCTATAAATTCTGCATACATCATGGATGATGCAACTATCGACTGCTTGGAGCTTTTCCACGAAATAGCTCCCCCAACGAGAGTGAAGACGTATCCTGACGTGGATTTTCTATCATCTCTGTCCCTCGCAAAATCTGCGTCTGAATACCCTTTTATCTCTAGGGAATCACTTCTCCTGTATATTAGCATGTAGTCCTTCGTGCCTTGCGCATAACGCAATACTTTCTTTACCATCTTCCAGTGCTCCATGCCTGGATTATGTTGATATCTACCGAGTACCCCGGTGATAAAAGCTAAGTCAGGGCGAGTGCACACTTGTGCATACTGTAAGCTGCCAACTGCCGAAGCATATGGTACTGCTTTCATTTGATTGATCTCGTATTGGTTCTTGGGACATTGGAATTTCCCAAAACTATCGCCCTTGACTATAGGAGCAGGTGTGGCTTTACTCGCATGCATATTACACTTTTTAAGAACCTTTTCTAAATATGCTTTCTGCGATAGTCCTAAGACTCCATTGTTCCTATCTCGGTGAATTTCTATGCCCAAAACATATGATGCTTCACCAAGATCTGTTATGTCAAAATTTGAGGATAAGAACTTCTTTGTTTCTTGTAGTAGACTAACATCGCTGCTAGCAAGCAGGATATCATCCACATATAAGATTAGGAAAATATATTTCCCATTTTTAAACTTTGCATAAATGCAGTTATCCTCAATATTTTCTTTAAATCCAAAACTTTTAATTGTTTCATTAAACTTCAGATACCACTGTCTAGAGGCTTGTCTTAATCCATAAATGGATTTCTTCAGGCTGCATCCCATATTTTCCTTGCCTTCCATGATAAAACCCTTGGGTTGTTTCATGTATACCTTTTCTTTTAAATCACCATTCAAAAATGTCGTCTTAACATCCATTTGATGTAACTCTAAATCAAAATGATCAACTAATTCCATTATGATTCTAAAGGAATCCTTACATGAGACTGGAGAAAATGTCTCATTGTAATCTACCCCTTCTCTTTGTGTAAATCCTTTTGCCACGAGTCATGCTTTATACTTTTCTACATTCCCTTTAGACTCATACTTAATTTTGTGGACCCATTTGCAGCCTACTGTTTTGGCTCCTTTTGGAATTTCCTCTAAGTCCCAAACATCTTTGGAACTCATCGATTTCATCTCGTCTTCCATTGCCTTCATCCACTTCGATGAATGAGGGCTTCTCATGGCTTCTTCGTATGAGGTGGGATCTTTTTCCATATGAACCATTTCTGTGTTATAAACTTTAAAGTCAGTAGAAATAGCTGACTTTCTTGGTCTTGTAGACCTTCTAAGGGCCTCAGTTTCTGGCACATTATGTGCCTCAACTTCTGGCACCTCTTCTAAAATTTGCTGCTGCACCTCCCTTTCATGCTCAACGGCAGGTTCAGTCGGCTCCTGACGGACAGGTTCCGGGTCTGCCCCCGGAGTTGCAACTGGTAGTGAGAAAAATGGCTCCTGAATCATCGGATTAGGTGCATGCACCCTCTTCTCCTCAAGATCAATTTTCCGAGCTACCAAGCTCCCCGTCATAATTTCGTCCTCTAAGAAGACTGCATGTCTCGTTTCTACAAACTTTGTATATCTGTCTGGGCGGTAGAAACGAAAACCCTTTGGTCTGTGCCACTGTTTTGGGATCTAGCTTTGCAATGTTTGGATTAAACATTTTGGCCTCAGCAGGGCACCCCCACACCCTGAAGTGTTGCTGGGAGGGCACTCGTCCTGTCCATAGCTCGTACGGTGTTTTGGGCACCGACTTGCTTGGTACTCTATTGAGAATGTGAATGGCGGTTTTAAGCACCTCCATCCATAATCCCAATGGCAAGTTGGAATAACTCATCATGTTGCGCACCATATCCATAAGTGTACGGTTGCGCCTTTCAGCTACTCCATTCTTTTCTCTCGGAGTGGGATACATTAAAAGAACATGAGTTATCATATCTTTCTCTTGCCAGAATTTCTCCCGCCATACGGGATTTCTGACATAATATTATGTCATCTTTACCCCGTTACGCAGGTATTTTCCCATACTTTTCCCGCCATGCAGGTTTTATCATAATCATCTTTTCCCACCATGTGGGTAATTCCCTGTAAGGGAATGTGAATGCCAGAATTGGCTCTTTTGACTGCATATTCAATCATCAAATTTAGGAATAAATCCGAATGCTCTTTGACACACATGCTTGATCCAACGTTGGTCAAATTAAACACGCATGTTGCTTGCTTCATCTCAAATCATGTTGACTGAAAAATCTTTTCATAGAGAGTACATGAAAGACAATCATCAACCAAGACTCTCAATGATCTATCTCTTTTCTTTTGATGCCATTCTTTAGAGAGAACATACTCCCTCACGTTATGACCTTTCTTGGTCAACTTTCGTGTCACAAGTACCTAGTCATTTGCTTTCACGAATGAAAGCATGGAAAACTTTTAGTATGAGAAAATTTAGCCAATAATCAACAATAATGGGCATAAAAATAACCCTACGTTGGTCTGGTTAAAAGAAATGCACATTAAACTTTTGAAACTTTCTTTTATATTCTAAATCACTGTTGTGGCAGAATTAGAATAAACATCATCCTTCTACATTAATTCCATATCACCGTTGGGCGGAAATGGAAACAATGTATATAACCCATAAACAATGTGATGATAGTATTTGTATTAAACAACTTTGCTAAGAATTAATCATCATCATCAACTTTATTGTAGCGGGAACAAGAAATATAAATTTCTCTAGTTCAAGAGCATTTCTTAATCTTTATCCATTCTCCGAAAATTGGTCACCTTGATACAAAATTTATCAGAGATTTAAACTTTGAACATAAGACTCATAGAATTATAGCACTGTTATCATCAACGTTGGTCAGAAAATAACAATACCATATATTCTTTTGTCATAGCGGAAACTATCTGCATCTTATTTCACCCATAGGGGAAAAACATTGCTAAGAACATTTCTTCCAATTAAATTTTCCCGTTAGTCCCAAATTAATTGGAGGATAAAACTTTTACTTCGCAACGGAAGCTTTACAATATTCTATTCAAAAAAAATTCTCTACTCTTTTACTCTCTAAGCAATTTTAACCGGTTGGTTCAAAAATGCATTAGAGAAGCAACAATTTAATCTTTCACCTTAGTTCTATTCACTTTTAAAAGAGCACTTTTATTTTCAATAATAAAACATGATCATGTTATTAACAACGTTGTTCATAAAAATAACATAATCATTTCATTTGAATAATTACTTTTAATATGCTCTTTAAATATAATTCTATCTAAACTTTTGTTTTCTTTGTAAAAGAGCACTATTAATTATTTACGCAGCGGAAAAACATGAATAAAAATTCATGAACTTTTTATTCTTTACAGAAACTTTTCTTTGACCAAATAAAAATTCATGAACTTTATTATTTTCTTTATAAAAATCCATGAACATTTGTTTTTCTGAAATTTTTCTATTTCCATTTTCAGAAACTTTTCTGTTTACTTTTCGGTTCTCTGAACAATATTTTTGGTGGAAAAAAATTGCATAGAAAACACTATTTAAAATCTGCCAAAACATACTGGACAAATATCAAAAAACTTTAAAAAATGCAGCTGGCCCGGCGCGTGAAGCTGCTGGCCTCGGCCTACTGCAGCCCAGCCGCCCTTGGCTCAGCGCGGCCCAGCCGTGCAGCGGCGCCCACAGCTGCTGGGCTCGGCCCAGCGCACGTGGCTGCCCCTCGCCACAGCCGGCCTCCTTTTCTTTCGGCCCAGCGGCCCACAGTGCATTAGGGTTAGGATCCCGACCGTCCATCGTAATCTGACGGTCCAGCGCCGACTTCGCCAGATCAAAAACTCCAGCGCTGCTCTGTTCGGGGCGAAACCCTAGTCCATTTGCATTTTTCCTCGCGCGCGCCGCTCGTCTCTCTGTGGCCGGTCCGGTCGCGCCGGTCGCCGGCGACGGCCACCGCGCGAGCCTGGCCTCATCTCTTCCCCCCGGCCTCTCCTTTAACAGAGAGAGAGAGGCGCTCGCGGCCACCTCTGCTCCCCTTCTCTCGCTCCCGACTACGCCGTTGCGTTTGACGCTCGGCCACCGCGCCGGTCCTGTCACCGGCGTCTATGGCCACAGCGCCGCACCGCACCGCCCTTTCCTTTCCTCCTGTTCTCCCCTTTCCCCCGCCTTTCCTTTGACACAGAGAGAGGGACGCCCGCTGCGCCCTCCTCTACTCCCCTTGCGCATGTTAGATAATAACGAGATAAAACGAGACACGAGACACACGGATTTTTACGTGGAAACCCTTGGGGGAGAAAACCACGGACGCACGAAGGCGCAATCACTATGAGGAGGAGTATTACAAGCACGAGACGACAGGCCGTCTGAGGTGCGACTACATGGGGTGTATATAAGGGCAATACATAAGAGTCCTTGTAGGACAAGTAAACGAGTTGCACTCATACGCGTCAACGTCAACGCAAAGGCCCATACCAGTTGTACTACGTCTAGTCCAACACGGTATAATTTGGATCACAATTTAACAATCTCCACCTTGATCCTAATTCTCTCCAGTAGTCGAAGAAAGTGAATAACTCCATCCAGATCAGCATAAACACCTTGTGCGTCAAAGTCCATAGGACTAGTGAGAAATACCAACTAAGCCTGAGCAAAGATCAAACTTATTGGTCGGAACTGACTTTGTCATCATATCAGCAGGATCGTGAGTACTTATCTTGCATACCTTCAAATTGCCTTCAGCAACAACATCTCGAATATAATGAAATCTGACATCAATGTGCTTTGTCCTCTCATGATACATTGGATTTTTTGTAAGATATATGGCACTTTGACTGTCAGAAAATATGGTAGGGCAAGATGAATCTCCACAAAGCTCAGTGTATAAACCTTTCAACCAGATAGCTTCTTTGCATGCCTAAGAAATAGCCATATACTCGGCATCTGCAGTGGAACAAGCCACAATAGACTGCAAAGTTGCTCTCCAACTCACAGCACAACCACCAATGGTGAAAACATAACCTGTGAGCGATCTTCTCTTATCCAAATCACCAGCAAAATCAGAATCAACAAAACCAACAACTCCATTTCCAGTTTTCCCAAATTGTAAATAAGCATTAGAAGTACCACGCAGGTATCTGAAAATCCACTGAACTGCTTTCCAATGCTCTTTTCCAGGATTAGCCATGTATCTACTGACAACACTCAAAGCATATGATAAATCCGGATGAGAACAAACCATGGCATACATAAGTGAACCAACTGCACTCGAATAGGGAGTTCTAGACATGTACTCAGTATCTGCATCTGAATTAGGACATAAAGCTGATGATAATTTGAAGTGTGCAGCTAATGGAGTACTCACCGGCTTGGCATTATGCATATTAAAACGTCGAAGAACTTTATCAGTATATCCCTTCTGACTTAGATATACTTTTCCAGATGGTCTATCTCTAGATATTTCCATGCCATGTATTTTCTTTGCTGCACCCAAATCCTTCATCTCAAATTCATTACTCAATTGCTTCTTTAGTTCATTAATATCTGACATACTCTTTGCAGCAATAAGCATATCATCGACATAAAGGAGCAAATAAATAGTTGAACCATTGACAGTTTTCAAATAAACACAACTATCATAATTAGACCTTTTGAAACCTTGAGAGAGCATAAAGGTGTCAAATCTCTTGTGCCACTGTCTAGGGGATTGCTTCAATCCATAAAGAGATTTCTTTAACTTACAGACAAGCTTTTCTTTTCCAGGAATAACAAGACCTTCAGGTTGTTCCATATAAATATCCTCTTCTAATTCTCCATGTAAAAATGCAGTTTTAACATCCAATTGTTCAAGATCAAGATCATGCATGGCAACAATACTGAGTAAAGTGCGAATAGAGCTATGCTTCACAACAGGAGAAAAAACTTCGTTATAGTCAATACCTCGAATCTGGCTATAACCTTTAGCAACTAACCTTGCTTTATATCTTGTCTCATCATTAGGAGAAACACCTTCTTTCCTCTTGAAAACCCACTTGCAACGAATAGGTTTCTTCTCTCTAGGTAATCTTACTAAATCCCAAGTGCCATTCTTTTCAAGTGATTCCATGTCATCATGCATAGCGGTCATCCACTTATTACTATCACCAGAAATAATAGCCTCGGAATATGAAGAAGCCTCAGCATTACCTTCAATTTCTTCTGCAACAGATAAAGCAAAAGAAACAATATTGCACTCTTCAATTAACCTGTCAGGTTTATTAGTACCCTGCCTAACTCTGTCACGTGCGAGATTCCAACTGGGTGGAACAATAGGCTGATTTGGAGTGGGAGTGACATGATCATCATTATCGACGGGTTCATCATGTGCATCAACAATTTCATTACCAGATGTATCACCTGAATCAATAACATGCTCCACCTGAACAGTAGGCTCCTGAACAATAGGCTGATGTTCACTCCCAACAGGAACATTAGTAGATGAAACATCATGTAACATAGCAGATTCATTAAAGATAACATTCACTAGTAGAAAACGGGGCAAAGGTCACAGGGCAGTTTTCACATTAGCCCCGGTTCAGTCACGAACCGGGACTAATGTGAGCATTGGTCCCGGTTCGTGAGGCCAGGGGGCCGTCCGGGGCCTCGTGGGCATTGGTCCCGGTTCGTATGGACCCTTTGGTCCCGGTTGGTGGTACAAACCGGGACCAATGGGCCACGCTCCTGGCCCACCAGCCTTTAGTCCCGGTTCATACCACAAACCGGGACTAAAGGGCTGGTCCTAGTTGCGGCCAGTGTTTAGTCCCACCTCGCCAACCGAAGGGGGCTCACACCAGTTTATAAGCCCGTCCCTCTCTGCCTTTTAAAGTGAAAATAGATGCCCTTATACAGGGAATTTGACCTAAATTCGCAGTAAATTTCATAGAAATTTATTATGAATTTAGGTTGAATTTTCTCTATAAGCGCATCTATTTTCATTTTTTAATATTTATAAATAAATAAACCTTAATAAAATAAATAAAACTAAATAAACCTTAATAAAATAAAGTAAAATAAACTATAGTAACTACAATAAATAAACCTTAATAAATTAAGTAAAAATAGCAGCAGTAAAATAAATAAAAATAAAATGCGTCTGGAAGAGATTGTCCGTTTTGTACACGAAGTGCATCCAGTTTATGCCGTAACCCTCTCAACTTTCTTGCACATGCTATGTGGATGAAATGATGATATCATGCCAACTTTGAACCTTTTCAGAGTTCATTTGAAATGCTTTTCAATTTTAGGGTCTTATAGCTCAAAATAATTAGTAAATGCATGAAAAATAACAAATGAAGTCAGAAAGGATTGAAAAATGATGATGTGGCTTTGAATGGTGCATTTTGAACACACACAAAGCCAGGAGTTCAAATAAGTTTTAAAAAATGAAATCCCTTTGTAACAGACGAGTTTCCGGATGAAATCCTGATACTTTGAAAGAGATTGTTCGTTTTGTATACGAAGTGCATCCAGTTTTTGCCGTAACCCTCTCAACTTTCTTGCACATGCTATGTGGATGAAATGATGATATCATGCCAACTTTCAACCTTTTCAGAGTTCATTTGAAATGCTTTTCAATTTTAGGGTCTTATAGCTCAAAATAATTAGTAAATGCATGAAAAATAACAAATGAAGTCAGAAAGGATTGAAAAATGATGATGTGGCTTTGAATGGTGCATTTTGAACACACACAAAGTCAGGAGTTCAAATAAGTTTAAAAAAATAAAATCCCTTTGTAACAGACGAGTTTCCGGATGAAATCCTGATACTTTGAAAGAGATTGTCCGTTTTGTACACGAAGTGCATCCAGTTTATGCCGTAACCTCTCAACTTTCTTCCACATGCTATCTGGATGAAATGATGATATCATGCCAACTTTCAACCTTTTCAGAGTTCATTTGAAATGCTTTTCAATCAACGCGCATTGCGCCTCTTTTTTATTTTTAATCATTAAAAGCAAAAAGAATTTTCGTAAAGAACTTTTTTTGATAGAAACTTTAATAGCAGAAAGAATTATCATAAAGTAAAATAAATAAGTAATTAGAAATAAAATAAATAAGTTTTTTGTTGTAAGTAGAAATAAAACAAAATAAATATAGCAAAAAAGAAAATAAAAAACTAAATACAGCAAAAAGAATTTTCATAAAGAACTAATGGCACTAATAGAAAGTTTATATGTTTTCTAAAACTAATGGCACTAACACACAGTTTATAATTTTGCTGACCTAAAAGCAAAAAGAATTAAAAAATAAAGCAAAAAACAAAAGAAAATAAATAATGCAAAAAATTTAAAAAACTGCCACCTATTGGGCCACCATGGCCTGAATACGACTAGAAACCCAACCTGGGCCAGGATTCAGGCCCGCAGAAGGCCCAATAGGCCAACAGACAGCATAGTTTGACATTAGGCCCATAAGCCTGCATTTGAGAGGAGCTCGAGAGGGCAGCCGCAGTGGAGCTTATAAACCACTCCGAGCCCCTCTCAACTAGCGAGGTGGGACTAAACTTTTGGCCGCGAGCAGCGCAAGGCCTTTGGTCCCGGTTGGTGGCACCAACCGGGACCAAAGGCCTCTGCTTCCCGCCCTTTGCGCTGGTGAAAAGAGGCCGTTAGTCCCGGTTGGTGGCACCAACCGGGACCAAAGGGTGGGTATTGGTTCCGGTTGGAGCCACCAACCGGGACCAAAGCCTTTGCTATATAAGTAACACTTTGGAAATTTGCTGATTTACATCGCCAGTGTCCCCCCCGCCCGACGACTACGCCGCCAGGCTGCCCCGTCGTCGTCGCCGTCGCCCGTGCCCCCGAGCCCATGCCATCGCCCGTCGCCGTCGTCCTCCGCCCCCCGCCGCCGTCGCCATCGGCATCCGCCGCGCGCCCCCGAGCCGTCGCCCCGTACGTCACCGTCGCCGCCCTCCGCCCCCGGCCCGCCGCGGTCGCCGGCCGTCGCCCTCCGCCACCCACGCCGTCGCCCTCCGCCACCCTGTGAGCGTCGCCCCGATCCCCTCCTCCTCCTCCCTGTAATGGATGTGTAGTTAGATTTGTAATTAGATTGTTGTAATTAGATTTGTATGTGTAGTATTAATTTGGATGTAATTAGATTTGTATGTGTAGTATTAATTTGGATGTGTAGTTAGATTTAGTTGTTGTAATTAGATTTGTATGTGTAGTATTAATTTGGATGTGTAGTTAGATTTGTAATTTAGTTGTATTAATTTGGATGTGTAGTTAATTAGATAATTTAGTTGTTGTAATTTAGATGTGTAGTTTAGATTTTTTTGGTGATATTATTATTGAATATGCAAATGTTTGTATGTTCATATGCAAACATATATAAATTTTTTCATAGAATTTTTATGATTTTTTCTGTTGTAATTTTGTTCATAGAATTTTTATGATTTTTTTTCTTCATAGAAATTGTGTATGATCAAAGTCATTTATGTATGTTCATATTTAGAAGAAAAAGAAGGAGAGAAAAAAGGAAAATAAGAAGGAGAAGAAGAAGAGAAGAAGAGAAGAAGAGGAGAGGAAGTAGAGGAGAAATAAATAAGAAGATGAAAAAGAAGAAAAAAAAGAGTAGAAGAAGAAGAAATAGAGGAGAAGAAGAAGAAATACAATAATATATTATTCTATTTTTTCTTCTTCTCCTCTATTCCTTCTTCTTCTCCTCTTTTTTTCTTTTTTTTCTTCGATCTCGTCCTCTATTCCTTTCTTCTTCTCCTCTTTTTTTGCGTCTTCTTCCTCTTCTTATTTTTTATCGGGTATGTCGTTGTCGATATATGTACCCCCCTCCCCGATAACTTTTAGTAAGTACTACCTAGAATGTGTTTAAGAGAATTAGTTAGAAAAATAATAGAACTAGTTAAACTAGCTAGTTTATTTTTTAGTAAGTACTACTTTATTCTATTTATAGTAAGGAAATTAATAGAACTAGTTTGTTTTTTTAGTTAAAGCAATTATTCCCGCATCGACGTCGACGATGCCTATCCCGCATCCTCGTCGTCGACTCGGCGGAGGAGGCCGGCTTGATCAGAGGGGCCATGTCCGGGACTGGGCTCCGCGGGGCTGGTTTTGGGAGGTGCTACCTTCCGGTGGGCGTAGGTTGGTGAGGAACTAGCCCGTCGTTGACCCGATCCTTGTTTGGTGGCGCTCGCGTGGGCCAGTGACGGTGCCGAGGCTTCCGGACACTGCGGAGGAGGTACGTCACCGTGTCAGCGAGGAGGACCAGCACGTCCGTCGCTACATGGTTGCGTTGGAGGGCAGGTTCGACAGTACCTGGCAGGTTCTTCAGGGATCTCACTGGAGCTATGATCCTGTGATGGTTCCGTCCCTTTGGGTGTCCTGTAGGGGAACGCAGCAGAAAACAAAAATTTTCCGACCTACGCACCAGCCCAGGACCACTATGGAGACTGCATACATGGTTTGATCTTTTTCGTTACCGACTCGTAGCGCAGCGGGAAGTAGAGTCGATGACGATCGGCGGTGCAGATCCCCGCAGCTAGGATTTACAACCTCCCAACCGCGAGGATGTATACCCTCATCTGCTCCTCAGACAGCCCTCCAGGAGGCGGTCGAACAGCCCCCCGGACGGTGTCGCGGACAGCCCTTCGGGAGGACCTTCGAAACTCGAACGGTCACTCGGACAGCCCTTCGGGAGGACCTTCGAAACTCGGACGGTCACGCGGACAGCCCTTCGGGAGGCACTCACGAACTAAGACCGAAACTACGATCTCTCTACAGAGTTGCACACATACGGTGTCATCTATCCGGCAGGGCTTCGCCGTCCAGAACTAGTTCCTGCCGGAACCCAGACAGCCTTACGGCTCTACGAAACTCTTTTCGTGGGAGGGAGAGAAGAAGCCAGATAATGCATGGCATGTGTATGAGAGCAAGGGATGAGTGTGGAGGGCTGCCCCTCCACCTCTATTTATAGGAAATCCCAAGGGGGTAGGGTAGTTTCACAAAAAACCCAAGATGCACATGAATGAAGTCCTTCCACAAGGACCTAGGAGTGAAACCAAGGAACAAGAGGGTCCCCAAGGGGGGATACCCCATGTGGCCGGCCACACCCTCATGAGGGGCCCAAAAAATGGCTCCTATCCATCCATGTCATCCCCAAGATCTTTTGGAGCAAAGCCCCAAAAGGTGGCTTTCCATAAAGTAACCATAAAGCTGATTTTCACTATTCACGACGACATTTTTCAGCGTCTGATCGAACTGAAAATATTTATGTGGGCTAAGAACATTTCCAGTACCCACTAAAATGATTTTCAACGCGTTCCGAAACAATTCCGGTTTTAGTGATTTTCATCTGCGAAACGCATATGAAGTGGCTCCGGCAGCTCCAGAACATTTCCGGTTTTTATCTCAGAAAATTCCAAAAAGCTTCCAGAATGATTCTGGCATCCTCCAAGAATTATCAGGCATGTGCCGAAATCAATTTGACTTAATGGTGTATCCCGAAACAACTTTTCGGTATCATCGAAACTTATCCGATGACCTCTCTCTGCGGTACGATTCCGCTGTCCGAAACTTTTCGGTGTCCGAAACTTTTTCGGTGATTTTCTCTCAGACTCCCTGTCTAGTATTCAGCAGATAGATGACCCTTAAGTGTGTGACCCTATAGGTTCGGTGAAGTATAGACATGACCCGGAACCCCTTCCGATCAATGATCAACATCGGAGCCGTGGACACCCATATTGACCCCTATACCCACACGAATAAATATTCGAGTGAACCTCCAGTTGTCGTGTGCTATTCCTGTTGCTTCGCGATATGTTACAAATACCCGAGGTGAGACATGTTGGCATTCCCGTGGATCAACAACTTGTCCACTATGCTAGTTACCTCGTTACCGGTATTGTTCTATTTTCTCGTTATCGTGTTCCGGCATCCCCGTGATCAAATCACAAAGTGTCTGGCCAGACGATGATGGATACCGTAACACCGAGAGGGCCCAGAGATATCTCTCCATCGTCGGAGGAGCAAATCCCAATCTTGAGCTATCAAGTTACTTGACACACTTTTCCATGAACCCGTAAGCCGCCGTAATAGCCACCCATTTACGGATGACGTTTAACAAACCCCAAAGTTCATGAAGCAAGCATGAAGAAACTCGATACTCTCATGGTCTAAGGAATCATGCAAACGTTAACCATCTCTGTGTTATGTACCAATAAACTTGTGACGAATGAATCTTATAGCATAACATCATGCCGGGTCGATTCAACACAAATGTTCTCTTAACATTATGCCCTCAAGGTTGCTGACATAGACATGCCCATGATCAGGAAAACATAACCATCATGCAACACTTGAGCTAGTCTTAGAGGCCAGACTAGGAATACATTTTACCGTTTATTATTCCACACGTGCATATGAGTCTTCCTCCGAGCCTCGTGGTTATTGCAGACTCGAGAACCATAGCAGTTATAGCATGGAACATAAACATAATTATGAACTCGGAGATAAATAATATCATTTATTATTGCCTCTAGGGCATATCTCCTACAGACTCCCACTTGCACTAGAGTCAATAATCTAGTTAATGCTAATGCACTTTACACCTGTGGCACACTGGTGTAAATATGCTTCGCTTGTGGTATAGCCTGATGTCCAACGGATCTGACGACTTCAGTTCCGTGTGTATCTTTGCATGTCCTCGCGTTTTCACGTTTTCACAAAAATCATATTTTGTGTGGACTTGGCTTTGTATGTATGTGAATCACAGGTCGAACCTGGATTCCTCAGACTGAGTTATGGAGCAACTACCTGCAGTAGTGTCCCATTGTCAAAAGCCATCTTGGAACTATACTAAGTTCATGAATGAACTATATGATTCAACATCTTCTTTGTCGCTTCTAAAGCGTCAACATACTTAGCCCTTGTTATAGAATTCGCCACAGTAACTAGTTTGAACAAATTCCAACTAACTGTGCCACCACATTGTGTGTTACACAAAACCCTTAACTTAAATCGAAAATCGCACGGTGAAAAGATGAAGACTATCGATGTAACATTTTACAACGAACTCTTCATGATCTCCGCTTGCAAGAAAACATATCATCAGTACTTACTCTAGTACTCAATGACATCTTTCACTGTTGCCCCACGATCAGTACTTTGATCACTTTAGTATCCATACTCGCAACACCTTGGGAGTATCGGACATATCTGGTTGTTTTACATACCATGGAATACATGATTAATCCAAACACAAAAGTGTGTGGAATCTGCATCATGTATTTTACTCATCAGTGTTTTGGGACACCGAGTCTTGCAAAAACTCCTTCCATGTGACTTTGGCAAGAATCACTCCTTGGCGTTTTAAATGCTAAAAGGTTTTAGCATCTTGTCAATATGTATTCATTGCTTAGCCCCATTAGGTAAATCTATCTCCATAGATCATCATGCCTAATATTGAGGCTATTTAGCCTAAGCACTTCATCGAAAAACTATTTTCAAATGAAGTCCTAATTCGTGTCAAGAAATTTATTTCCAATTACCAATGTGCCAAGCACATAAGGTTTTTAGAAATATTATTACGCTCCCACTTACTTTCTTGAATTACAAGCATCTTCGTTACCCATTGATGAACTCAAAACCCCTTTGACCCTTTCATCAAAACACGAAGATTCCAACTCCATTTTGCTCTCTTCTGTCCATTGCTGGAACTCTGAAGTTTGCATACCTACTAGCATCCTCTAGATCGACAAATTACTTTGGACTGTATCATATACAAGTCCTAGCTTTCATTTCCATCAGATGGAAATCCTTTTATCATCCATGTTTCATATCTCATGATTGAAATATGTATTAATTGCTAGTTCAACCCGAACCGACTTTAAGCATCGCTACGATGAAAACAACCTCATCGTAGTCAACTCTTGAACTTGTTATTTCAACAAGTCGAGCTTTATGGATAAAACTTTTTATCCATATCAGTTTTAAGTTCCATAAATATTCGTTAGACTCTAAGTCTTCCGAAAGGTGTATCAAGGTTTTAATCTTGAATCACTTATATGGAAACTAACTTGGGTTGTATTGGCATTTAGCCAATTCCGGAGTCAGGGCCCATCAACGCTTCCTTGTGTATCGTAGGTATAATGTTGTCTAACAACAATATCTCGTTTGCGCACCTGAGAGGTTTGCACGAGCCTTGCCTACGTGGTTCAGCTGCAAGTTCGACCGAAGTTCATACATTTTATTGTAGAGACTTCCGTATCAGTCGCAGTAGGAAACTCTGGAATTACTTCGAAGGTCTCTTTCCTTTGATCTGATGACTTAGATACTGTTTATCTCGTCGAGTTGCACTATTATCCCACTCACCTTTTTGAAAGAACCATTCTCTTTAAAAGCACACCGTTTCGCGGCAAAACTATTTGCCTCGGTATAGTGAGGGAGGAATACCCAACATTTTGGTATAACCTACAAAGTAGCACTTGTCTGATTTGGAATAGGTTTGTAACCTTTTACACAAGCCCCATATTCCAAATGTTAAGAAAAGATATAACATGGTTGGGCGTACCATACCATGGCTTCATTTCAACAGACCCGATGTAGCTCTTTTCAGTGTAAAAGCCGCAGTCTCTAAAGCATCACTTTAAAAGGGATAATGGCAAATTTATTTATGTCATCTTTCACCTTACCATGTCATAAATGGTTTGATTACATCTCCACGGACTTTCCACTTGCAGTGGTGTTCCGGGAGGTGCAAGTTATGAAACCCCTTTCACAACTCATCAGACATTCGCTAAACATGTAACTCAAATATTCCTTTGTGCAATCAAATTGCAGAAACATAATTTTCTTGTTACAATAACTTCTACTTCATTTTTGAGAACCTTTCGAATGATTTCAAAAGATCCAGACTTACGTCTCATCAAGTAAATATCCATATATCTACTTGAGTCATTTCTGAAGATAAATAAATCCACCACTAACAACACTTATCGGACTACACACATCAAATGTATGATCACTAATAAGTTTGTTGTTCGTTCCTTATGGCCTGTGAACGGTATTTTAGTCACTTCACTTTTCGGAGGAAAGTTGCAAGTGTCAGATGATTCAAAATCAAAAAGACTTCAAAATCCATCATAATGGAATTTTCCATGCGGTTTCTCCAATGTGACCAAATGTAGTGCCACACTTGTGTGGTATTCTTTTAGTCTTGCGACATTTAGCGTCAGTGTTATGGATGTATCATATTACCATCAATATTCATAACATACATGCCATCTTGGATGGAAGCATGGCCCTTCATGTTATTCATAATACTTAACAACAATTGTTGTTTTTATGAACAACTCTTTTGCAACAAACATTGTGCAATGGGCTAGAGTGTATGAAACTCTAAAATGAATTATGAAAGTAAACCCAGAGGTATTGTATTATTATCAATATTCATAACATACATCTCATTCATAATGAAAGTATGGCCCTTGTGTTATTCATAACATCGAACATAAAAAGTTCTCTTATGAACAACCTTCTTGCAAGATACCTTATGCAATGGGATAGAGTTTGTAAAACTCTAAATGAATTATGAAAATAAATACAGACGGCAATACACCGATCGAAGGTATAGTAACATTTACTATGTTCCCTGTGTATACCTTAACCTCATTTCTAGCTAGTCTTTCAGGCCATAGTAGTTCTTACATCGAGTTGCAACAGAATGCAATCGAGCGGGCAATTTTGTGATGAACTCACAATACCCAAGAATTAGTGATTAACATGTTTAACCATAATTCGCAAGAACTATATCTTTGACCAGCCTACTATACAACAAAAACTTGTATGACATTCATACATGAGCTGGATATTCCAGTCATCTTTCTTTCTGCCTTTTTACTTCTAACAGTTTAACTTTTAGTATTTCTCCTACTCGCAAAAGAAGCACCCAACTTAAGAGTGGCGTTAGCCCCGGACTTCCTAGGCGTGTAAGTCATACTAACACCCTTTGGACACTTCCTTTCTCTTTAAGTTGTTGTTTTATTCACCTTTCATTATATGACAGGCGTTCTTCTGGATCCCTTTCCCAACAGTCAAATGTGTAGTAAACACTTTTACTAATACTTGCAAACAAACATTGCTTTGTTTGTATCTGAAAATAATTTTCAGTTCCATGAATATCATATAACTATCCCAACTTTCGAAGTTTGGGTTTCATGGAAGCAAACATATTGCACTTGACTGAAACGGAATTATAGCTTTTGGATCGAAGGACGAGAGTCACATGATCCATAGCTTTAGCGGGAGGATACGGAAAGCATGCGATAGGACAAAGTCCTTCTCGGCACTTTTGAGGACAATCCTCATATTACGTTACCAATCGTAAAGTTTTAACCAGATATTTAACAGTTATTCAATTTTAATAGGGAAGGTGGAAACGCGAGCCATTATTCTACAACTATTTTGCAAGAAACACTTAGACAGTGTTCATAATTAATTGCACTGAGAATTAAACATGTTAATTCAACAGTGCGCTCCCACTCAAATCAATATCTCTCACAATTAATTTTGAGTGATACAAGATCCAGACTTCAATTCATCGCCATAGAATCATCATCTCATAACGGGAATTTTAATCGGTAGGCCAACTTGCCGATCACATCTCTATGTGACTCTTGCTCATCTTTCGATGCGTGTGTTCCGAGCTCAGGACGATCCTGCCATGAACGTCAAGACAACCAAGTGATCTTGCTGCGAGGTCTGACCTCACCCGCCTCACACTTCTCTAATCGTTCGTACCCATGCATCCATGGCGCACCCCGAAAAGATAGGTGCCGTGACGGTGCTACACTTGGGAGAACACTAACTACTTGATATTTTAAGTGAGAGATCACCCTAATAAAAGCGACTACCGCGCAATCAAGAAGGGTGCATCATAAGGGATAAACATCTCAGGCAATTCATAATAGCATGATATGGTATAGCCCTTTCTGATGGAGAAGTATTTCATTTCTTCGTCTTCAGCATTCGCGTCGGTGTTCACCTTCGCGAAGATTGCCACCACCTTGTCGATGCACCAGATAATATTGCTATCTCTATAGCTAACAAAATAATGCATTACAACAAGGTTGACACGCAGGTCATTAAAGTGCAATCATATGGCTCCAGCCATCATGCCGAATCATGACACGCAGGTCATGTTAATCAAATTACATCATATAGTCATCTCATACATAATCGAATTAGTATGAGCACTGCTATACCACATCACATGCACATCCTGCAAAACCAAGTTAGACGCCTCTAATAGGTTTATGCAAAATTTTATTTTACGTGGCTTCTAAGGTTTTGACTTAAACCGCAGCTACCAATGTTTTATCATCAAGTATGATTATTCAAGTTGCTAACATCTCGGGGTGTATGAAACACGGGATAATTAAATCTCGAGCCCCATACTAAACTTCATCATACGCATGACCCCCGTGCAGATCATATCTGCAATGCCCTTTCATCTGCGAATTTCATCTTTCTTTTGACTACGGCAGAACCCAAAGAACTGATAGCACTTCCATGATCAATCAGGATCACGGATTGCCAGAACTTTGTCAAATTCCACAATGCTGTCTCGAGATTGAGCAAACGCAAATTCTAGGGAAGCAACAAGAAGGTCGGGTAACAGATTTCATCTGTCACCCGCATAAATATTTTTCAGCAATAGATCTCATCTACTACCTAATTATATTATGCAATACCCATACATCTCCATGTATTCTAGATCAAAACCTGCATCTACGCATAGCACGGCTCTTGATGCCACTGTAGGGGAACGCAGCAGAAAACAAAAATTTCCGACCTACGCACCAGCCCAGGACCACTATGGAGACTGCATACATGGTTTGATCTTTTTCGTTACCGACTCGTAGCGCAGCGGGAAGTAGAGTCGATGACGATCGGCGGTGCAGATCCCCGCAGCTAGGATTTACAACCTCCCAACCGCGAGGATGTATACCCTCATCTGCTCCTCAGACAGCCCTCCAGGGAGGCGGTCGAACAGCCCCCCCCGGACGGTGTCGCGGACAGCCCTTCGGGAGGACCTTCGAAACTCGAACGGTCACTCGGACAGCCCTTCGGGAGGACCTTCGAAACTCGGACGGTCACACGGACAGCCCTTCGGGAGGCACTCACGAACTAAGACCGAAACTACGATCTCTCTACAGAGTTGCACACATACGGTGTCATCTATCCGGCAGGGCTTCGCCGTCCAGAACTAGTTCCTGCCGGAACCCAGACAGCCTTACGGCTCTACGAAACTCTTTTCGTGGGAGGGAGAGAAGAAGCCAGATAATGCATGGCATGTGTATGAGAGCAAGGGATGAGTGTGGAGGGCTGCCCCTCCACCTCTATTTATAGGAAATCCCAAGGGGGTAGGGTAGTTTCACAAAAAACCCAAAATGCACATGAATGAAGTCCTTCCACAAGGACCTAGGAGTGAAACCAAGGAACAAGAGGGTCCCCAAGGGGGGATACCCCATGTGGCCGGCCACACCCCCATGAGGGGCCCAAAAATGGCTCCTATCCATCCATGTCATCCCCAAGATCTTTTGGAGCAAAGCCCCAAAAGGTGGCTTTCCATAAAGTAACCATAAAGCTGATTTTCACTATTCACGACGACATTTTTCAGCGTCTGATCGAACTGAAAATATTTATGTGGGCTAAGAACATTTCCAGTACCCACTAAAATGATTTTCAACGCGTTCCGAAACAATTCCGGTTTTAGTGATTTTCATCTGCGAAACGCATCTGAAGTGGCTCCGGCAGCTCCGGAACATTTCCGGTTTTTATCTCAGAAAATTCCAAAAAGCTTCCAGAATGATTCTGGCATCCTCCAAGAATTATCAGGCATGTGCCGAAACCAATTTGACTTAATGGTGTATCCCGAAACAACTTTTCGGTATCATCGAAACTTATCCGATGACCTCTCTCTGCGGTACGATTCCGCTGTCCGAAACTTTTCGGTGTCCGAAACTTTTTCGGTGATTTTCTCTCAGACTCCCTGTCTAGTATTCAGCAGATAGATGACCCTTAAGCGTGTGACCCTATAGGTTCGGTGAAGTATAGACATGACCCGGAACCCCTTCCGATCAATGATCAACATCGGAGCCGTGGACACCCATATTGACCCCTATACCCACACGAATAAATATTCGAGTGAACCTCCAGTTGCCGTGTGCTATTCCTGTTGCTTCGCGATATGTTACAAATACCCGAGGTGAGACATGTTGGCATTCCCGTGGATCAACAACTTGTCCACTATGCTAGTTACCTCGTTACCGGTATTGTTCTCTTTTCTCGTTATCGTGTTCCGGCATCCCCGTGATCAAATCACAAAGTGTCTGGCCAGACGATGATGGATACCGTAACACCGAGAGGGCCCAGAGATATCTCTCCATCGTCGGAGGAGCAAATCCCAATCTTGAGCTATCAAGTTACTTGACACACTTTTCCATGAACCCGTAAGCCGCCGTAATAGCCACCCATTTACGGATGACGTTTAACAAACCCCAAAGTTCATGAAGCAAGCATGAAGAAACTCGATACTCTCATGGTCTAAGGAATCATGCAAACGTTAACCATCTCTGTGTTATGTACCAATAAACTTGTGACGAATGAATCTTATAGCATAACATCATGCCGGGTCGATTCAACACAAATGTTCTCTTAACATTATGCCCTCAAGGTTGCTGACATAGACATGCCCATGATCAGGAAAACATAACCATCATGCAACACTTGAGCTAGTCTTAGAGGCCAGACTAGGAATACATTTTACCGTTTATTATTCCACACGTGCATATGAGTCTTCCTCCGAGCCTCGTGGTTATTGCAGACTCGAGAACCATAGCAGTTATAGCATGGAACATAAACATAATTATGAACTCGGAGATAAATAATATCATTTATTATTGCCTCTAGGGCATATCTCCTACATGTCCACCGCCCGCGCCGATGTCCGTCGGGCGCTACTGTTCTAGCTGTACTAGCGATGCTATATGTATGATAGTATTCGAGGTGTATTAGTGATAATATTCGGCGATGTACGGACGCATGGAGATGATGTAGTTTTGCTTATAATTGAATGCATCCTAATTTGAATACTACTTTATTTTGTGATTTGATTTTGCTTATTGAATGCTCAAAGTGGAAAACTACTCCGATCCTACTTTGAATGCTAAAATTGGAGAGCACTATGATTAGTTGATAGCTTATAGGGTTTTTGTTTTCGCAGAAATCTAGGAGCCCCCGGCCCCTGCATCATCCCCGCCGTCGTCCCCGTCACCGCCCCCTCCGACATCGAGGTGAGACCAGCCAAATCCTCTTTTAGAAAGATAATTAAACGATATTTCGGGTTGACTGTAAGTCTGTCGAGTCTCCACCATATATGAGAGGACGAAGAATCCCGACTGTGTTGTCGTGGGGGTAGCTTCTCCTTCGTTCCCGTGTGCTAGAAAATTTGGTGTAATGCACTCGAGAACGAAAGGAGGAGCTACCATCACCGACGGTCGCAAATGTCAGAGAGGAATCAGTGAGGGAGAGTTCCACCATATATATATATGAGAGGACGAAGAATCCCGACTGTTGTCGTGGGGGTCGCTTCTCCTTTGTTCCCGTGTGCTAGCTAGACATTTTGGTGTAATGCACACGGGGACAAAGGAGGAGCGACCATCACCAACGGTCGAATGTATACACCACGTGAGCTGAGAGTTTTCAAGAAAAGACTCAACAAACCGATAGTCAACCCGTGATGAATAATAATGATCTAACTTAGGTGTTTTAGTACATATATTTAATTGTAGATGTTTAATATTTGAATTATATGAACATAGGAAATGTCGTACTCGGACGACGAAAGTCTCCCGGGGGAGTGCGACTGGTGCCACGACGACCGAGGTCAGTGCGACAGGCCTCACCTGGACGAAGATCGGCGGCTTCAGTATTAAGCTGGAGGAGACCTTCGATGTTGAAACGGTACGCAACGACGACAAGTGTTATTTTTTCGTAATTAAGCACGACTTCAACTATTTCAACGTGTACTTTTCATCTTTTACAATTCGGCTAGCTTATCCCATGCCATGCAAGACGCTACGTCTTGGAGAGGATGGGTTTTGAAGACCATGAAAGTATGGAAACAAAGAAAATTCACCTAAGGACCCATCATGATATAGATTTTGAAGTAAAGCTGTATAATTCTGAGAGCGTAACCCATTTTGGTTGCAAAAATTGGGAAGCATTTTGCAAGATGTATGGTTTTGATGAGGGTATGCTTGTCACCATGGATCTTGGTGATCCTGACATCGAGCAAGACAATATGGACATTTGGGTCCTTGTTGATACGCCTCCAATTCTACCGCTATGTGAGTTTCTCAAACATAGTTATTAGCTAATTTATATTGTTTCATTTCAAAATAGTTGACAGCTTATTTTCATTGACAGCTTATTTTGATTGTTCAAACAATGTGCGGAACATGGTAGACAGAACCTACTACACCGATGGCTCTGAGTTAACTTATAAGGAGAAAACTCATCTGGTCGGATTTTGTACTGATATTGAGAATTACAATATCTACAATCAAAACTCCTCATCATTATGGTCCTCCATACGTGCCACTAGTGCACGTGTTGAACTACGGCAACTACTATGGAGATACCCTGGTAAGATTTCTTACTATTACGACATCCGTGCATATTTTGCATAATTCTAAAACTAGTGCATATCATTGCTAACTATGAAGTTATTACTATGTTTTTCAACAGATAATCCCAGAGGATTGTGTGCCTCATTTGATGTATCAGAATGGTAGGCTTGATGTTTTGAATATACAACCAGGTCATCCTACGAACCTCAACTGTCCATACCGGATTTCTAAAAGAAGTGGAGACATGCAAATCAAAGAATGGAAAAAATGTATGGACAGTCGCAAGGAGCTTCTTGGAAGCAAAAGGAAGCGAGGCGCAAGAATTGGAGACAGGATGATCTCAATTCTCCATCATGGAGAGTCAGGGTCTATATTGTTTTATGCTATTTTACCTTAAAGAGGGTATTTCGGTCCTACCTAATACTGATGATCATGTGCTAAGAACAATTAAGTAGGGTTGGTTCGATGACTGTGAGGATGATGATCGATCGTATGACTTGTTATTAATAACGAGAAGAAGTTGTATCATGATGATTAGTAGGACTTGTTATTATATATGATGATGCATGATGCGTGCATGAAGAGTTATTATATATCAGTGGGTGAAATGAACATGGATTGGATTGAAGTGAAGGCAACATGCATGTGGTGCGTGTCGAAAGTAGTACAATCCAAACTTGATCAAGTCCGGATTAGTATTACTTTCCACATGCACCACATGTTGCCTTCACTTCAATCTAAGCCATGTTTAGGCATAGCAGTATGTAGCGTTGGTAAACCAAGCACGGAGATATAAGAGAGGACACTTCTCTCTAATAGCTACCTAATAACAACCTAAATTAACCCCCCCAAAACCCCCAACCGCCCCCCCTTTCAAAAAAAAACAAAAACCTCAGCTCCTGCCAGGTGCTGACGCGTGGATGCCTATTGGTCCCGGTTGGTGGCACCAACCGGGACCAAAGGCCCTCCTGCCTGGGCTCCCCGCACCGGCCACGTGGACGACCTTTAGTCCCGGTTCGTGTAAGAACCGGGACTAAAGGGCTAGGGCATTAGTAACGACCCTTTAGTCCCGGTTCCTGAACCGGGACTAAAGGCCCTTATGAACCGGGGTAAAAGCCCCTTTTCCTACTAGTGATTTCTTCTAATAACCACCTTCTGGGTTTCCGGATTCCACAATTTAAAACCTTTAACACCAGATTTATAACCAAGAAAGAAGCACTTAACAGCCCTAGGCTCCAACTTTCCATTATCAACATGAGCATAAGCAGTGCAACCAAAAACTCTCAACTCTGAATAATCAGCAGGTGAACCAGACCATACCTCAATTGGAGTTTTCTTATTAAGAGCAATAGATGGTGAACGGTTAATGAGATAACAAGCAGTGGAAGCGGCCTCAGCCCAAAAACGCCTATGCAAACCTGCATTGGACAACATGCAACGGGCTCTGGAAATAATGGTCCTGTTCATACGCTCAGCAACCCCGTTTTGTTGAGGAGTATAAGGAATGGTGTAATGTCTGACGATGCCTTCAGACTTGCAATAATTCTTAAATTGCTTAGAACAGAATTCCATACCATTATCAGTGCGAAGTATTTTTACCTTCCTTTCAGTTTGCCTCTCAATCATAATCTTCCACTCCTGAAATGCTGAGAATGCTTCATATTTATACTTCAAGAAATAAGGCCAAACTTTTCTCGAATAATCATCAATAATAGTCAGCATGTAACTTGCACCACCTAATGACTTCTTGCGAGATGGTCCCCATAAATCAGAATGCACATAATCAAGAATACCTTCAGTTGTATGAGTCGAAGTGTTGAACTTCACCCTCTTGTGCTTGCCGAAGATACAATGCTCACAAAATTTCAATTTACCAGGTTCATATCCATCAAGAAGACCTCTCTTATTTAACTCTGCTAAACCAAGTTCACTCATATGTCCAAGACGCATATGCCAAAGGTTAGCAGCATCACAATCAGAATTCTTTGAAATAACTGGAGTAGCGTTACCGGAAACGGTAGAACCTCGAGGGTAATAAAGACCATTGGTCGAACTTAAGTCACCTTTCATCACAACAAGGGAACCTTTGGTGACTTTCAAAACACTATCTCCACCGGAATACTTGTATCCCTTTGCATCAAGGGCACTCATAGAAATAAGATTTCTCTTCATTTTTGGAATATACCGAACATCTGTCAAAGTTCTGATTATGCCATCAAACATCTTGATTCGAATAGAACATATGCCTTCAATCTTGCATGGTGAATTATCAAAACCCAAAACTGAACCAGCAGAAGTAGTGGAATCAAAAATATTAAACCAATCTCTATGTGGACACATATGAAAAGTGCATGCAGTGTCAAGTTCCCACTCATCATTGGTCTCAGCACATCCAGCAATAACGACAAGAGCATCATCGGAACTATCATCACGAGCAACGTTAGCAGAATTTTCACTTTGTTTGTTACCTTTTCTCTTTTCTTTGTTCTGCAACTTGAAACACTCTGAGATGTCATGCCCGTCTCTCTTGCAATACCTGCAATACTTCTTGTCTCTGGATTGCGTCCGGCCCCTGTAGCCGTTCTTACTTTTGCCTCTGTTTCCATTATGTGAGTTCTTCTCCTTTGTCCTGCCACGAACAGATAATCCCTCGGCTTGGGGTGAACTCGAACCATCATGAGGCACCATTAATTTCATCTTCTCCTTAGAGTTCAAAGCTTCATAAACTTCACGAAGTGTGAGAGTATCACGACTATATAATATGGTGTCTCTAAAATTGGTATAAGAACTTGGCAGTGAACAAAGTAACATTAAAGCAGTATCTTCCTCTTCATACTTAACCTCCATTGCAGCTAGATCGGATATGATCTCTTTAAATTCTGAGATATGATTCAAAACATTACCTCCCTCGAGTAACCTGTGTAGGAATAATTTTTGCTTCAGATGCATCTTACTGGTGAGATCTTTTGTGATGCAAACCCCTTCCAGCTTTAACCATAGAGCGGCGGCAGTTTTCTCGTTCAAAACTTCCTGCAAAATATTATTATGTAAATGGAGTTGAATATTTGACAAAGCCTTACGATCAATTCTTTTCTCCTCATCAGTCCAGTCCTCAATTCGGTTCTTCCCAAAACTATCCAGTGCTTCATCATAGTCAGTCTGTGCCAACAACGCCCGCATCTTGACTTGCCATAAGGTAAACGTTATGTCACGGTCCAGCGGCGGAAGATCGTACTTCATGAAAGCCATGAGTAGATAAATCTGTGTACACAAAATAGTACAAGTCGAAAGAAAATATTCTTGACAGAATAAATTAATGCGGAGCAACCGAAAATAGGGTAAATAGCACCTGGAAAACGCTGGGTGTGGACGTAGCAATCAATCCACAGCAAGTACTAGATCAGCCAACTTGCGATTTGACAACTAGTACTCCTATAGCCTTCACGTGAGCAAGTAGCTAATACTCCCTCCGTTTTTATTTACTCTGCATATTAGAGTTGACTGAAGTCAAACTTTGTAAAGTTTGACCAAGTTTATAGAAAAAAATATAAACATTTACAGTAACAAATCTATATGATGTGAAAGTACATTCAATAATAAATCTAATAGTATTGATTTGTTATTGTATAATTTAATATTTTTGTTTATAAACTTGATCAAAGTTTATAAAGCTTGACTTTGACCAAATCTAATATGCGGACTAAATAAAAACGGTGGGAGTACTTCACCGTGTGATCCTTCCTGAGTAATAGCAGCAATAATTGATATAATATCTCCTCGGGACTTGAAGGCGTTTGATTTGATTAGCACCAGCGGCAACTCGGCGGAGTGAACAAGGGCGGCTGCACCCTTGGATGATATGAAGGCGTACGGATGGAACTCCTGTTGGACTCGGTGATGTCCAGCAGTAGCAGCGGAAATCGGTTACGCTCCGGACTGGCGGATCGACAGACCGCGTGCGGCGGCGAACACGCAACCCTAATTCTCCGGTCTAAAAAAACTCGTATCTAAAACTTGGCTCTGTATACCATTTGTTAGATAATAACGAGATAAAACGAGACACCAGAGCATACGAATTTTTACGTGGAAACTCTTGCGGGAGAAAACCACGGACGCACGAAGGCGCAACCACTATGAGGAGGAGTATTACAAGCATGAGACGACATGCCGTCTGAGGTGCGACTACATGGGGTATATATGAGGGCACTACATAAGAGTCCTTGTAGGACAAGTAAATGAGTTGTACTCGTACGCGTCGACGTCAACGCAAAGGCCCACACCAGTTGTACTACGTCTAGTCCAACACGGTATAATTTGGATCACAATTTAACAGCGCCTCGACGGTGCCCTTCTCTGTGGAGTAGCGGCGGGGCACGGATGCGCCGGCCGCCGGCGTCGGCAGCGAACCACCGCGTCGCGCAAGCGGCCTCCCCTTACCCTTTCTTCTGTTTCACCCCTCTCCAACCACCACCTCCCCAGAGAGAGAGAGAGGCAGCTGCCGCCCGACGGCGACCTAGATGGATGGAGCGGTTGCGCCCCTGCCGACCCCTTAGATTACATATCTTGTTTATCATAGCTTTTTACCTCCTATGTTGCTTTAGCATTACAACATGAGGCAATTGTTTGGTATCTATTCAAGCTTGTACCAAACTTAGGGCATCTCTAGCCGATCCCTCAGAATTAGTTAGATGAGTAAAAGTTCAGTTTTGAGGGGTTAAACCAGACCAAGCTGATCCATTATCTGCCTTAGAGGAGGAATAATTTTATCCATCGCCATGGCCGCCACTATTTAATCGAGTGTCACCGCTTCTCTGGAAAGAAATCCCCTCCCCCGCGCCTCCACTCTCCCTCGCTCGCACAATGGCGATACTCAAATCCCCTGCCGGCCCTCCTGGCAATACTGTAGTCAACGAACACCTCGTCCAACGCTTCCAATCGGTGGGCTCCACAACATAATGGTGGGATCTAGCCGTTGGAGGTCGTCGCGGCTGATCATTGGACAAAGCATAGATCAACGTTGCGGCGCACGGCTGATCCGAGGCCGCGACAGCACCCCCACCGCCAGCTCCTTCATAGACCTGCCATAGCTGGTGCCAAAGAAGAATTACCCCGGTGTGCGATAGCGACCATGGGCGACATGGGTGTCCGAAATAAAGGACTCTGACCCCGTCACCCGATATTAGCTTGGCTCCTTCTAGTTGACAGAACCGGCGGCGAGTGCGTACAAAAAGAAGAAAGTGGCTCTTTATGGCAGCCCGGTGAAGCCTAACTTGGCCATCGACTCTAGTGAGATCGCGGTGGTCGTCGACATCAACCCCGACTGCTCTGCTAGCGCGGGGTGTTGGAGAACCGGGAGGCTTTCGAGCGACTCAAGGCGGCGCGCGTCGATAAATATCACATGACCGAACTCCACCGGATGTATTCAGAGCTCGGCGCCGAGGAATTCCGACTGCTTGAGTTGTACAAGAAGGGGGGCGCCAACGAGTTGTACAAGAAGGGGGGAAGCCGACTCAAGGTTGGCTTGGGCCGAAGCGGAGCGTAGCGAAGTTTGACCTAGGTCACCAATGTTATATATATATACCTCTTGTAAGTCACCACACGGGATAAGTTGACCAGTTGTAAATCTCCGGCGTTTGTACTCTAACACGCCACGGGGGATGGGAGAACCAGGCCTTCGAGCGACTAAAGGCGGCGCGCGTCGATAAAGATTACATGGCCGAGCTTCACCGGATGTATTCGGAGCTCGTCGCCGAGGAGTGCCGGAGGCTCGAGTTGTACAGGAAGGGTGGCGCCGACGAGCACAGGGCATCAATAGTCCAGGGATTAATTGGCAAGGTTGTTTTGGGCAGTACGCTTGGTCCTACAAAGAATTTTAACGAGGATGTACGTCAGCAATCACCTCCGAACGGATGGGAGTTGACACGGTGCTTGGGATGGAGAACCTGCTCATTCCTACGGTCAGGTGATGACAAACAACTCCACGGAAGAACTTGAGTGCCGGAGTAAAGCCGTGCAAATGCGTTTGAAAATCGAATGGCCACGGACGGCACCCAATAAAATTCCCTTGAAGATGATGCCCATTGGCCAACAGCTACCAACCAACCCTCCCAATGTACATTCCATGTGCACCTTGATTTCCCGGCGGCACGTACTACTTTCTTCTGAGCAGAGATATGATCGATGTGCCAAGGCAGGAACCCCGGTTGTTTCGTTTGATAACTGATGATCTGCTACTGCTAGGAACCCCCGTTGTGTCGACGGCGACGGCCTTAGTACGAACTGCCCCCATCTACTGTGAATGCACGACATCATGTAGCTTGGTCCGTGGTGTTGTACAATGCACACACCAGAGTTTTTATTAACTATTACCAGCCATGTCGATCATTCGCTGGCTGATAAGGTGGTGCACTGCACGGGCCTACAGGATCTGCGCCATGTCGTCGAGGCTGATCCTGCCCGTGCAGGGCCTCTGTAAAACGTGGGTTTTTGGAACTGGCTCAACCCTTAAAGAGGTGGCCTATCACATATATATATAATGATGACGTACAAGTCCAATACCAATAAGATATGGTTTACACAGTAGGGCTACAATACGAAGTCTAACACCCTCCCTCAATCTCAACTCATTCCTGAAGTATCTAGGAGGTTAAGATTGCGCCTACAGACCTCAAACATGGGAGAAGGTAGAGGCTTGGTGAAGATGTCCGCAAGTTGATCTTTTGAAGAGATAAACCTGACTTGTAGTAGCTTCTGTGCAACACGTTCCCTCACAAAATGATAGTCAATCTCAATGTGTTTAGTCCGTGCATGGAACACCGGGTTTGACGACAGAAACGTAGCACCGATATTGTCACACCAAAGGACCGAAGGATGTGGCTGAGCAACTCCTAGCTCTCGAAGTAGGAACTCAATCCATATAAGTTCAGCAGTTGCATTGGCAACCGACTTGTACTCAGCTTCTGTGCTGCTGCGGAAAACAGTGGCTTGCTTGCGTGCACTCCAGGCGATCAGATTAGGACCCAAGAACACAGCATGTCCCCCCGTGGATCGCCTGTCATCTGGACACCCAGCCCAATCAGCATCAGAGAATGCAGAAAGAACTCCGGAGGAACTGGGGCGCAGGTGAAGACCAAAGGAGAAAGTGAGACGCACATAATGCAGTATGCGCTTCACAGCAAACCAGTGTACATCAGTGGGAGCATGAAGATACTGGCACACCTTGTTAACCGCAAAGGAGAGATCAGGACGCGTGATCGTCAGATACTGCAGGCCACCAACAATACTCCTGTACTCAGTAGCATCCTCAGGAGAGAGAAGAGCACCATCACTAGCAGAAAGGGTGTCAGTGGAGGACATGGGCGTAGGCGATGGCTTGCACTTGAGCATACCAGCACGGCGCAAGAGATCAAGAGAGTACTTCTTCTGAGTGAGAGCCAAACTGCCATGAGACTGATGAGCGACCTCAATACCCAGGAAGAAATGAAGCTGTCCCAAATCTTTAACTGCAAAATCACGACCAAGTGCAGTCACAAGAGCATCAGCAGCCGTCGGAGATGAGCTCACCAGGACAATATCATCCACATACACAAGGAGGTACATGGTCACACTCGGTCGCTGAAACAAGAACAGTGAAGTATCAGCCGTCGAAGGAATGAACCCATGAGTGCGTAGAGCTGAAGCCAGGCGAGCATGCCAGGCACGGGGAGCCTGCTGCAGTCCATATATGGCCTTCGTCAGATGACAGAGATGATGAGGCTGAGTGTGATCAACAAATCCAGGTGGCTGCCGCATGTAAACCTCTTTTTCAAGCAATCCATGAAGAAAAGTGTTCTGCACATCAAGCTGGCGGAGAGACCATTCGTGAGAAACTGCCAGAGATAGAAGAAGTCGAATAGTGGTAGGCTTGACAACTGGGCTGAATGTATCCTCATAGTCCAGGCCCTGACGCTGTTTAAAGCCCTTAGCCACAAGACGCGCTTTGTAGCGCTCAATGGAACCATCTGCATGTTTCTTCACCTTGAACACCCACTTTGAATCAATGATGTTGACGCGAGATGGAGGGGGAACAAGTGTCCAGGTCTTATTCCTCATAAGAGCATGATATTCTTGTTCCATAGCAGCCCTCCAGTGTGGAATACTCATAGCGGTTTGATAACTGCGTGGTTCGGTGGTTGGATCATCCACAGCATGAGCCAGGCAAGCAGCAAGATAGGTGACCGTGCCATCGATGCGCTCCTTGAGACGAACAATGCCACTGCGGCTGTGAGTGTGTGGACGCCGCGGGGGAGCAAACACCGGGTTCCAGAGCAGGTGAGGCTGGTCCAGGGGACTCTGGCAAGAAGGATCGGGGGACGTCGGACCGGGCGACGGCGGACCAGGCGACAGCAGGGCAGGCGACGTAGGCCCCGGCGGCGTGTGAGCCGCTGCAGACACGGGCGAAGTAGGCACCAAGGACGCCCACGCGGATGGCGAGGGCGACGATGGAGGGGAGTCCGGGCGAGGAGGTGGCGACGGAGACTGCTCAGAGGAGGCCGTCGCAGGCTCTGGCCTGGTCGCAGTAGCCAGCATAGGCTCCGGTCCAAGCGCGGTTGGAGACGGGGCGCCCGGTGCGGGGTCGAGGGCGGGAGGCGGTGCATGCTGTTGGAAATATGCCCTAGAGGCAATAATAAATTGGTTATTATTATATTTCCTTGTTCATGATAATCGTTTATTATCCATGCTAGAATTGTATTGATAGGAAACTCAGATACATGTGTGGATACATAGACAACACCATGTCCCTAGTAAGCCTCTAGTTGACTAGCTCATTAATCAATAGATGGTTATGGTTTCCTGACCATGGACATTGGATGTCATTGATAACGGGATCACATCATTAGGAGAATGATGTGATGGACAAGACCCAATCCTAAGCCTAGCACAAGATCGTGTAGTTCATTTGCTAAGAGCTTTTCTAATGTCAAGTATCAGTTCCTTAGACCATGAGATTGTGCAACTCCCGGATACCGTAGGAATGCTTTGGGTGTACCAAACGTCACAACGTAACTGAGTGGCTATAAAGGTGCATTACAGGTATCTCCGAAAGTGTCTGTTGGGTTGGCACGAATCGAGACTGGGATTTGTCACTCCGTGTAAACGGAGAGGTATCTCTGGGCCCACTCAGTAGAACATCATCATAATGTGCACAATGTGACCAAGGAGTTGATCACGGGATGATGTGTTACGGAACGAGTAAAGAGACTTGCCGGTAACGAGATTGAACAAGGTATTGGGATACCGACGATCGAATCTCGGGAAAGTAACATACCGATTGACAAAGGGAATTGAATACGGGATTGATTGAATCCCCGACATCGTGGTTCATCTGATGAGATCATCGTGGAACATGTGGGAGCCAACATGGGTATCCAGATCCCGCTTTTGGTTATTGGCCGGAGAACGTCTCGGTCATGTCTGCATGGTTCCCGAACCCGTAGGGTCTACACACTTAAGGTTCGATGACGCTAGGGTTATAGGGAATAGATATACGTGGTTACCGAATGTTGTTCAGAGTCCCGGATGAGATCCCGGACGTCACGAGGAGTTCCGGAATGGTGCGGAGGTAAAGATTTATATATGGGAAGTCCTGTTTTGGTCACCGGAAAAGTTTCGGTTGCTATCGGTAACGTACCGGGACCACCGGGAGGGTCCCGGGGGTCCACCAGGTGGGGCCACCGGCCCCAGAGGGCTGCGTGAGCCAAGTGTGGGAAGGGACCAGCCCCTAGGTGGGCTGGTGCGCCTCCCACAAGGGGCCCATGGCGCAGGAAGGGGGGGAAGGGGGAAACCCTAGGCTCATATGGGCCTAAGGCCCACCTAGTGGTGCGCCCCCCGTCTCTCCCCCCTTGACCGCCCCCCTAGATGGATCTAGGGCTGGCCGCACCCCTTGGGGGGGGGGGAACCTAGATGGGGGCGCAGCCCCTCCCCCTCCCCTATATATAGTGGGGGTTTTGGGGCTGCCAAGGACACGAGACTTCCTCTCTCTTGGCGCAGCCCTACCCCTCTCCCTCCTCGTCTCTCGCAGTGCTTGGCGAAACCCCGCTGGAGTGCCACGCTCCTCCATCACCACCATGCCGTTGTGCTGCTGCTGGACGGAGTCTTCCCCAACCTCTCCCTCTCTCCTTGCTGGATCAAGGCGTGGGAGACGTCACCGGGCCGCACGTGTGTTGAACGCGGAGGCGCCGTGGTTCGGCGCTTAGATCGGAATCAACCGCGATCTGAATCGCTACGAGTACGACTCTTTCATCCGCGTTCTTGCAACGCTTCCGCATCGCGATCTACAAGGGTATGTAGATGCACTCCCCTTCCCCTCGTTGCTAGATTACTCCATAGATTGATCTTGGTGATGCGTAGAAAATTTTGAATTTCTGCTACGTTCCCCAACAGTAGCATCATGAGCTAGGTTTATGCGTAGTTTCTATGCACAAGTAGAACACAAAGTAGTTGTGGGCGTCGATTTTGTCAATTTACTTGCCGTTACTAGTCTTATCTTGATTCGGCGGCATCGTGGGATGAAGCGGCCCGGACCGACCTTACACGTACACTTACGTGAGACAGGTTCCACCGACTGACATGCACTAGTTGCATAAGGTGGCTAGCGGGTGTCTGTCTCTCCCACTTTAGTCGGATCGGATTCGATGAAAAGGGTCCTTATGAAGGGAAAATAGAAATTGGCATATCACGTTGTGGCTTTTGCGTAGGTAAGAAACGTTCTTGCTAGAAACCCATAGCAGCCACGTAAAACATGCAACAACAATTAGAGGACGTCTAACTTGTTTTTGCAGGGTATGCTATGTGATGTGATATGGCCAAAAGGATGTGATGAATGATATATGTGATGTATGAGTTTGATCATGTTCTTGTAATAGGAATCACGACTTGCATGTCGATGAGTATGACAACCGGCAGGAGCCATAGGAGTTGTCTTAATTTATTGAATGACCTGCGTGTCACTGAAACCGCCATGTAATTACTTTACTTTATTGCTAACCGTTAGCCATAGTAGTAGAAGTAATAGTTGGTGAGACAACTTCATGAAGACACGATGATGGAGATCATGATGATGGAGATCATGGTGTCATGCCAGTGACGAAGGTGATCATGCCGCGCCTCGAAGATGGAGATCAAAAGGCGCAAGATGATATTGGCCATATCACGTCACTTTATGATTTGCATGTGATGTTTGTCATGTTTACATCTTATTTGCTTAGAACGACGGTAGCATAAATAAGATGATCCCTCACTAAAATTTCAAGAGACGTGTTCCCCCAAACTGTGCACCGTTGCGAAGGTTCGTTGTTTCGAATGACCACGTGATGATCGGGTGTGATAGATTCTAATGTTCGAATACAACGGGTGTTGACGGGCCTAGCATGTACAAACATGGCCTCGGAACACATGCAAAACACTTAGGTTGACTTGACGAGCCTAGCATGTACAGACATGGCCTCGGAACACAAGAGACCGAAAGGTCGAACAAGAGTCGTATAGTAGATACGATCAACATGGAGATGTTCACCGATGATGACTAGTCCGTCTCACGTGATGATCGGACACGGCCTAGTTTGACTCGGATCATGTATCACTTAGATGACTAGAGGGATGTCTATCTGAGTGGGAGTTCATTAAATAATCAGATGAACTTAATTATCATGAACATAGTCAAAAGGTCTTTGCAAATTATGTCATGGCTTACACTTTAGTTCTACTGTTTAAGATATGTTCCTAGAGAAAATTTAGTTGAAAGTTGATAGTAGCAATTATGCGGATTGGGTCCATGAACTGAGGATTGTCCTCATTGCTGCACAGAAGGCTTATGTCCTTAATGCACCGCTCGGTGTGCTGAACCTCAGCGTCGTCTGTAGATGTTGCGAAACATCTGGCATACACGTTTTGATGACTACGTGATAGTTCAGTGCGTAATGCTAACAGTTTAGAATTGTGGCACCAAAGACGTTTTGAAACGTCACAGAACATATGAGATGTTCCGAAGACTGAAATTGGGATTTCAGACTAGTGCCCACGTCAAGAGGTATGAGACCCCTGACAAGTTTCTTAAGCCTGCGAACTAAGGGAGAAAGCTCAATCGTTGAGCATGTGCTCAGATTGTCTGAGTACTACAATCACTTGAATCGAGTGGGAGTTAATCTTCTAGATGAGATAGTGATGGTTCTCCGTAGTCACTGCCACCAAGCTATTAGAACTTCATGATGAACTATAACATATCAGGGATAGATATGATGATCCTTGAGCAACTCGCGATGTTTGACACCGCGAAAGTAGAAATCAAGTAGGAGCATCAATTGTTGATGGTTAGTAAAACCACTAGTTTCAAGAAGGGCAAGGGCGTAAAGGGATACTTCATGAAACGGCAAATCATTTGCTGCTCTAGTGAAGAATCCCAAGGTTGAACCCAAGCCCGAGACTAAGTGCTTCTGTAATGAGGGGAACGGTCACTGAAGCAGAACTACCCTAGATACTTGGTAGATGAGAAGGCAGGCAAGGTCGACAGAAGTATATTGGATATACATTATATGAATGTGTACTTTACTAGTACTCCTAGCAGCACCAGGGTATTAGATACCGGTTCGGTTGCTAAGTGTTAGTAACTCGAAATAAAAGCTGCGGAATAAACGGAGACTAGCTAAAGGTGAGATGACGATATGTGTTGGAAGTGTTTCCAAGGTTGATGTGATCAAGCATCGCATGCTCCCTCTACCATCGAGATTGGTGTTAAACCTAAATAATTGTTATTTGGTGTTTGCGTTGAGCATAAACATGATTGGATTATGTTTATCGCAATACGGTTATTCATTTAAGGAGAATAATGGTTACTCTGTTTATTTGAATAATACCTTCAATGGTCTTGCACCTAAAATGAATCTCGATTGCAGTGATACACATGTTCATGCCAAAAGATATAAGATAGTAATGATAGTACCACATACTTGTGGCACTGCCACTTGAGTCATATTGGTATAGAACGCATGAAGAAGCTCCATATAGATGGATCTTTGGACTCACTCGTTTTTGAAAAGATTGAGACATGCGAACCATGTCTATTGGTATATATGCATGAAGAAACTCCATGCAGATGGATCGTTTGGACTCACTTGATTTTGAATCACTTGAGACATGCAAATCATACCACATGGGCAAGATGACTGAAAGGTCTCATTTTCAGTAAGATGGAACAAGAGAGCAACTTGTTGGAAGTAATACATTTGATGTGTGCAGTCCAATCAGTGCTGAGGCACGCAGTGGATATCGATATATTCTTACTTCACAGATGATTTGAGTAGATGCTGAGAATATTTACTTGATGAAACACAAGTCTGAATTATTGAAAGGTTCAAGTAATTTCAGAGTGAAGTTGAAGATCGTCGTGACAAGAGGATAAAATGTCTACGATATGATCATAGAGATATCTGAGTTACGAGTTTGGCACACAATTAAGACATTGTGGAAAGTGTTTCACAATTAATACCGCCTGGAACACCACAGTGCGATGGTGTGTCCGAACATCATAACTGCACCCTATTGGATATGGTGCATACCATGATGTCTCTTATCGAATTACCACTATCGTTTATGGGTTAGGCATTAGAGACAACCGCATTCACTTTAAATAGGGCACCACGCAATTCCGTTGAGACGACACCGTTTAGAGAAACCTAAGTTCTCATTTCTTAAAAGTTTGGGGCTGCGATGCTTATGTGAAAAAGTTTCAGGCTGATAAGCTCGAACCCAAAGCGGATAAATGCATCTTCATAAGAATACCCAAAACAGTTGGGTATACCTCCTATTTCAGATCTGGAAGCAAAAGTAATTGCTTCTAGAAATGGTTCCTTTCTCGAGGAAAAGTTTCTCCCGAAAGAATTGAGTGGGAGGATGGTGGAGACTTGATGAGGTTATTGAACCATGACTTCAACTAGTGTGTAGTAGGGCACAGGAAGTTGTTCCTGTGGCACCTCCACCAATTGAAGTGGAAGCTTATGATAGTGATCATGAAACTTCGGATCAAGTCACTACCAAACCTCGTAGGACGAAGAGGATGCGTACTACTTCAGAGTGGTACGTGATCCTGTCTTGGAAGTCATGTTGCTAGACAATACTGAACCTACGAGCTATGGAGAAGCGATGGTGGGCCCATATTCCGACAAATGGTTAGAAGCCATGAAATCCGAGATAGGATCCATGTATCAGAACAAAGCATGGACTTTGGTGAACTTGCCCGATGATCGGCAAGCCATTGAGATAAATGGATCTTTAAGAAGAAGACGGACATGGATGGTAATGTTGCCGTCTATGAAGCTCGACTTGTGGCAAAGAGTATTTTCACAAGTTCAAGGAGTTGACTACGATGAGATTTTCTCATCCGTAGCGATGCTTAAGTCCGTGGAATCATGTTAGCATTAGCTGCATTTATGAAATCTGGCAGATGGATGTCAAAAAACAAGTTTCCTTACCAGTTTTCGTAAGGAAAGGTTGTATGTGATACAATCAGAAAGGTTTTGTCGATCCTAAGGATGCTAAAAGGTATGCTAGCTCCAGCGATCCTTCCATGGACTAGAGCAAGCATCTCGGAGTCAGAATATATGCTTTGATGGAGTGATCAAAGTTTTTGGGTTTATACAAAGTTTGTTAGAAACTTGTATTTACAATAAATTGAGTGGGAGCGCTATAACATTTCTGATAAGTATATGTGAATGACATATTGTTGATCAGAGATGATGTAGAATTTCTGGAAAGCATACAGGGTTATTTGAAAAGTGTTTTTCAATGGAAAACCTGGATTAAGCTACTTGAACATTGAGCATCAAGATCTATGAGGATAGATCAAAAACGCTTAATAGTACTTTCAAATGAATACGTACCGTGAAAAGATTTTGAAGGAGTTCAAAATAGATCAGCAAAGAAGGAGTTCTTGGCTGTGTTACAAGGTGTGAGTATTGAGTAAGACTCAAGACCTAACCATAGCAGAAGAGAGAGAAAGGACGAAGGTCGTCCCCTCTTTAGACGTAGGCTCTACAGTATGCTATGCTGTGTACCGCACATGAAGTGTGCCTTGCCATGAGTTAGTCAAGGGGTACAATGGTGATCCGGGAATGGATCACATGACAGCGATCGAACTCATCCTTAGTATCTAGTGGACTAAGGAAGTTTTCTCGATTATGGAGGTGAAAAGGAGTTTGACACTAATCCGGATGACTCTGAGTAGTAAACCGGATTCGTATAGTAGAGCAGTTATTTGAAATGGCTCCAAGTAGCGCGTGGTAGCATCCACAAGATGACATAGATATTCGTAAAGCACACACGGATCTGAAAGGTTCAGACCCGTTGACTAATAACATCTCTCACAAGCATAACATGATCAAACCAGAACTCATTGAGTGTTAATCACATAGTGATGTGAACTAGATTATTGACTCTAGTAAACTCTTTGGATGTTGGTCACATGGTGATGTGACCTGTGAATGTTAATCACATGGTGATGTGAACTAGATTATTGACTCTAGTGCAAGTGGGAGACTGTTGGATATATGCCCTAGAGGCAATAATAAATTGGTTATTATTATATTTCTTTGTTCATGATAATCGTTTATTATCCATGCTAGAATTGTATTGATAGGAAACTCAGATACATGTGTGGATACATAGACAACACCATGTCCCTAGTAAGCCTCTAGTTGACTAGCTCGTTAATCAATAGATGGTTACGGTTTCCTAACCATGGACATTGGATGTCGTTGATAACGGGATCACATCATTAGGAGAATGATGTGATGGACAAGACCCAATCCTAAGCCTAGCACAAGATCGTGTAGTTCATTTGCTAAGAGCTTTTCTAATGTCAAGTATCAGTTCCTTAGACCATGAGATTGTGCAACTCCCGGATACCGTAGGAATGCTTTGGGTGTACCAAACGTCACAACGTAACTGGGTGGCTATAAAGGTGCATTACAGGTATCTCTGAAAGTGTCTGTTGGGTTGGAACGAATAGAGACTGGGATTTGTCACTCCGTGTAAACGGAGAGGTATCTCTGGGTCCACTCGGTAGGACGTCATCATAATGTGCACAATGTGACCAAGGAGTTGATCACGGGATGATGTGTTACGGAACGAGTAAAGAGACTTGCCGGTAACGAGATTGAACAAGGTATCGGGATACCGACGATAGAATCTCAGGCAAGTAACATACCGATTGACAAAGGGAATTGAATACGGGATTGATTGAATCCCCGACATCGTGGTTCATCCGATGAGATCATCGTGGAACATGTGGGAGCCAACATGGGTATCCAGATCCCGCTGTTGGTTATTGGCCGGAGAACGTCTCGGTCATGTCTGCATGGTTCCCGAACCCGTAGGGTCTACACACTTAAGGTTCGATGATGCTAGGGTTATAGGGAATAGATATACGTGGTTACCGAATGTTGTTCGGAGTCCCGGATGAGATCCCGGACGTCACGAGGAGTTCCGGAATGGTCCGGAGGTAAAGATTTATATATGGGAAGTCCTGTTTTGGTCACCGGAAAAGTTTCGGTTGCTATCGGTAACGTACCGGGACCACCGGGAGGGTCCCGGGGGTCCACCAGGTGGGGCCACCGGCCCCAGAGGGCTGCGTGGGCCAAGTGTGGGAAGGGACCAGCCCCTAGGTGGGCTGGTGCGCCTCCCACAAGGGGCCCAGGGCGCAGGAAGGGGGGAAGGGGGAAACCCTAGGCTCAGATGGGCCTAAGGCCCACCTAGTGGTGCGCCCCCCCTCTCTCCCCCTTGGCCGCCCCCCTAGATGGATCTAGGCTGGCCGCACCCCTTGGGGGGGAAACCCTAGATGGGGGCACAGCCCCTCCCCCTCCCCTATATATAGTGGGGGTTTTGGGGCTGCCAAGGACACGAGACTTCCTCTCTCTTGGCGCAGCCCTACCCCTCTCCCTCCTCGTCTCTCGCAGTGCTTGGCGAAGCCCTGCTGGAGTGCCACGCTCCTCCATCACCACCATGCCGTTGTGCTGCTGCTGGACGGAGTCTTCCCCAACCTCTCCCTCTCTCCTTGCTGGATCAAGGCGTGGGAGACATCACCGGGCTGCACGTGTGTTGAACGCGGAGGCGCCGTGGTTCGGCGCTTAGATCGGAATCAACCGTGATCTGAATCGCTACGAGTACGACTCTTTCATCCGCGTTCTTGCAACGCTTCCGCATCACGATCTACAAGGGTATGTAGATGCACTCCCCTTCCCCTCGTTGCTAGATTACTCCATAGATTGATCTTGGTGATGCGTAGAAAATTTTGAATTTCTGCTACGTTCCCCAACACATGCACCGGCCGATCGACGTGCACCACAGGCGACGTAGCGGGTCCGTCAGGGAGGAGTTCCAGGCGAGCTGCACGTCCAATTCCTGCACCATGATTAGGTAACAACACGGGCGAATATGCAACATCTTCAAATTGGCCAGGCATAAGAGGAGATGAATGCATAGAAGGTGTTGTGGTGGATGACTGAGGCATGGCAGAAAAGGGGAAGACGGTCTCATCGAAAAGAACATCCCGAGATATGTAGACTCGATTGGTTGGGACATGGAGACACTTGTAGCCTTTATGGAGAGAACTATACCCTAAGAACACACATTTTTTGGAGCGAAACTCAAGTTTGCGATCATTATAACGACGAAGATGAGGCCAACAGGCACACCCAAACACCTTAAAAAAGGTATAGTCAGGAGTTTCACCTAAGAGAAGCTCAATCGGAGTTTTCATATTAAGAACACGCGTAGGTAATCTGTTAATGAGAAAACACGCAGTAGCAAAAGCATCACTCCAAAAACGAAAGGGTACAGAAGCATGAGCAAGAAGTGTGAGGCCGGTCTCAACTATATGGCGATGTTTGCGCTCAACAGCGCCATTCTGCTGATGTGTATGCGGGCATGATAAACGATGAGAGATCCCAAGCTTCTTAAAGAAGGTGTTGAGGTTGCGATATTCGCCCCCCCCAATCTGATTGAACATGGATAATTTTATGCTTGAGTAGACGTTCAACATGCAATTAAACTGTATGAATATATCAAACACATCAGATTTGCGCTTAAGAAGATAAAGCCAAGTGAAGCGACTATAGGCATCAACAAAACTGACATAATAGTTGTGACCACTAACAGATGTTTTTGCCGGACCCCACACATCAGAAAACACAATTTCAAGAGGGTTCTTTACTTCTCTAGTAGATGAAACAAAAGGTAGCTGATGACTCTTGCCTTGCTGACAGGCATCACACACGGACATCTCTTTATTGCTAGACACTAATGGCAGCTCATGACGGTGGATTATGTGGCGAACGATGGGTGTGGCGGGGTGACCAAAGCGAGAGTGCCACTGGGAAGGCGACACATGAACACCGCTGAAGACGTACGGGGCGGATGGATCCTCCAAACGGTACAAGCCTTGGCTCAACCGGCCACTAAGCAGAACGTCCCGGGTTGCTCGATCCTTAACAAAAAGATTAAAAGGGTGAAATTCACATAGGACATGATTATCAAGGGTGAGCTTAGGGACAGATAAAAGGTTACGAGTTACCGAGGGTACCCGTAAAACATTACGAAGATGGAGCTGCCTAGAGGGATGACTAGTTAAAAGAGATGCTTGGCCAATATGAGAGATGGGCATACCTACACCATTGGCGGTGTGAACCTGATCGTGCCCGTAGTAGGGCTGGTAGGTGGAGAGTTTGTTGAGCTCATTCGTCATGTGATCCGTGGCGCCGGTGTCCATGTACCAGGCTGGATCAACAGGGTAGGATGGTGTGTATCCCTACTCGACGCGCGGGTCCTTGCCCTTGGCGGCGATGTGGGCAGACGGGGCGGCATCGATGTGGGCAGCCGGGGCGGCGGCGGGAGGACCAAAGTCTGCCATGGCAAACTGGCGCTCGTTGCCCTTGCCGTCGTTGCCGATGCCAAGGAAGCTCCTCTGAAAGCGGCGGTGACACTTGGAGGCGACATGGCGTTCACGACCACATAGCTGGCACACCACCCTAGTGTTAGGGCCCCCACCCAGGGTCGATGCAGGGTGCGGGGCTGCCTTGCCAGGTGACAGGGCAGGTGGGCGCTGGCCACGAGAGGCCCAGAAGGCCGCCGGCTGGGCGGTGATGGTGGCGGAGGAGCGACGAGCCTCGACGCGTTGCTCGGTGAAGAGGAGGCGTGAGTAGAGCTCGTGAGGAGGCATCGCTGGCTTGGCGTTGTGGACGGCCTCGGCGAGATTGTCATAGTCGGCGTCGAGGCCTTTGATGACGAAGCCGGCGAACTCCTCGTCGCTAAGCGGCCGACCAATAGAGGTGAGCGTGTCCGCCAGCACCTTCATCTTGTTGAAGTAGGTCGTAGCGGAGGAGTCCAGCTTCTTGATGTCGGCGAGTTCGCTGCGAAGGGCCATCGAGCAGGAGGTGGAGACCTGGGCAAAGGCGTGCTCCAGGGTCGTCCAGGCGTCCATGGAGGTGGCAGCGAAGAGACAAAGGCCAGCGACCCCGTCGCCGAGGGAACCCTGGATGGCAGAGAGGATCGCCTGGTCCTGCTGCACCCACGTACGGTGTTCCGGGTTGATGGCCGGGCCGTGGACGGTAGGGATGACCTGCGGAGGACAAGGTAGCGAACCATCAACAAACCCGAGGAGAGACCGGCTGCGTAGCAGCGGTAGGACCTTGGCGCGCCAGAACAAGTAGTTGTCCGGCGTGAGTCGGATGGCGATCAAGTTTTCGAAGTGGAACGGCCCGGTGGGCGTGATTGCGCCAGCAGCAGGGACGATTAGCGGCGGAGCCACGACAGGATCCACGACCGCGACCGATGCCGCGGGTGGCGACGCGGGGACGATCGGGATCACGGCCGCGGGTGGCTCCGCGGGCAGCGTCTCCCCCGAGGTCGCCGGGATGACGACGAGTGTCGAGGAGGATCCAAAGGAGGCCATTGCGGGCGGCGGAGGCGCGACTGATGCTGAGGCCGTCGCGGGCGGTGACGGTGGGATCGGCGCTGAAAACAGGGAGCGGACGGCGGTGGTGCCGAAGAACTGAGGCACTGACGGAGTCAGGGAGCGAGGTGGGAGGTTGAGGAGGGCGGCAAGCGACGCGGGGATAGACCCGGAGCTGGCGGCGCCCGAAGTGGAAGCGGTCATGGCGCCGGCGCCGGCAGCCCTAGGGTTTAGGGTTTTGGTGCGGCGGCGGCTGCGGGTGGGGTGGAGGTGGAGGACCTAGGTTAGACTCGATACCATGTAAAACATGGGTTTTGGGGAACTGGCTCAACCCTCAAAAAAATGGCCTATCACATATATATATAAAGATGACGTACAAGTTCAATACCAATAAGGTATGGTTTACACACTAGAGTTACAATACGAAGTTTAACAGCCTCCCTTCATGGAGTTGGAGCGAGCATGTGCGTGCTAGTGAGTAGCATGCATGCATGCATGCATGAGTGCCCAGCTGTTGCTGCTAGCTGAAGTCATCATTCAGGTGCGAGGACATGGCCGTTGGCCGGCCCGGCCACTCCTTCAGTGGCCGCGAGCGAGGAGAGGACACGGTCCGCATGCAAAACCGCCATGCCACTCTGCTCTAGAATTCCCATTTCGAGGGGAGAGAGACCATAGATGTACGTACACGGTGTACATACGGTACGGCTCCTGGGATCAAGATCCAATGGCCACATGTTTGAGATAGGCATTGCTTTGAGATTTGTGTCGCAAGATCTTTGGAAATTTTGTTTTGCTCAAAAATTAACCATTATATTATGTTTCATTGGTTTACTTTTCTCGTTTCAAATTGTATCGTAATGTATCATAGTGTACCGGTAACACTAGAAGATCTGGATGGTAGAATACCGTTTCTTGGATCCTGTCCTGTTTTTTTTTTCATCCGACACGGTCTGATGAAGATGAGAGCCTTTCACTGTTTGGCATGCGCATGCACACAGAGGCAGTTAATCCATAGTGGGTCAAGCGGGTTCCAGCGAGTCACCATAAAAACCATGGCAAAGACTTACCGGGCCCCCAGTGGCCCGTGTGAGCTCAATAGACAGAATTCGGCAAGAGAGGAACAGCTTAATTACTCCTGTCCGCGCGCCGGCCGGCAGCCGATCCCCACGGCCGGGCGGCGCCCATGGCTTAAACAACCGCCCCCCAGCGCCGCCGGTCCGGCCGCCAACCCATCATTTACGTAATCATGGCTGGTTTCGCCGGTCGGCCGTCACGGTGACTGCACGCGAGAGCGCGACAGTGGCGTCCTACATGAGCACAGTACGTAGGTGTAAGTGCGTGGCTAGTACTACCCGTAGCTCGCAGTAGTGTGAATGGGTACTACGTAGCAGTAGCTTGCTATTGCACCGGCGCGTGAGTGCAGCATAACCACGGCGCGAGCGTACGTGCGTCGTCGTGGATCGCTGCTCCCTTGCTCGCGCACGTACATCCACCACTATATATGGCACCATGCATGCCAGGCATAGATCACCGGCTCCACTGCATCTGCGTGTCATTTCGGCGTCAAACGGAGGACCACAAGAGACACGAGCCAAAACCAACGGTCACGCCGCGGAAGATAACCGAACAGACCGCCCGCCATGAAAGAGAAATAACCTGAGACACGTCGGACAAGAGCCGACTCCTGTAAGCTTGCCTTACTCCAACACCACTCACCCACCGCAGCCGTTGGCATATTTGCCACAAAAGCCCTGACAAGTGGCATCGGATCTCTCTCGATCTAGGATCCTAGCTAGGGTTCATGGACAAGGAAGGGAATTCGAAAACACTGTAGCTATCCGCCCAACCACCCTTACAACTAAAGGTTCGATTACAACAAATTGGCCGAAGCCGACTTCCATTCCAAGCCAAGTCCAAATAAGCTACAGGACGAGTTAAGTGGCCGACGACCGTTACACTATATTGGGTCCAGACTGGGTCTACTATCCAAGGAGAGGCTTGGCTTCATGCGAACGGGCCGCTTTTCCGGCCCATGAGCCCCCTTGAATGATCCCACGCTCGCATCCTTTGCCGGATCAGCACCAGGACTTCACTCTGTTGTGGCCTCTTCTTGCTTGTCTTCAGAAGCACCATGATCACCTTCAGTAGATGGCTTGGCGACGCTGACACCCATGTTCTACAAGTTGAAGTTGTTTCCGTGACCAACAAGACGACCCCCACTAACCTCATGCATCTACTGGCCCGATCAGCCGGTGACACCAAAGCGACTCTATCCATGCGATGTTCTCTGGTTGATCGTTACGCTTCACGCCAGCTGACTAGCTAGATAGTGTCATTTTCTAATTTTATTACCTTTCTTAACTACTTGCAGGTAACTTGACTACTTGGATATTGTAGCCTACGATGTTGTGTGTGGTTTCATTTCTGTGAAATGGACCAAGGTACACTGCCCTGTTTCTCAAAAAACGAAGGAGATTTAAGGTTTCCCTCATAATGGTCTGAGTAGAAGGCGAGCATCACGCCACGACAACATCTCTAAGAACAAAGCGGCGCCCATGGCGTCGTCTTCTCCCGATGTAGCCAACTACCAAGATTGCAGCTTTCACCTGTTCAACCGTCGAAGCTTCTCCAGATCCATGGCCCTATCCAAATGCCCCATTCAGAAGCCGTAGGAGTTTGGACCCAGTTGGTATTCAACCCATTGGTCATTTCCTGCGTATGCCACGCTAATTCCAAATTCATCATATGTTACATATAACCCCTCAATCGGTGGCACTTCAATTGGCTTCTCCGGCCCATAGGTAAGCCCAACGGGGTCAAATCATATGTTCTTCATAGCACTAGGCCTCTAATCGACGGCTTTAGCAAACCGCGCGCTTCCATTTTTGTTTTTGTTTTCTGAATGTTATAAACGGTTTTAGCAAAGCACGCCCTTCCATTTCTATTTTTATTTTGTGAATGTGTTATGCACAGTTTTAGCAAACCGCGCCCTTCCATTTCTACTTTTATTTTGCGAATGTGTTATGCACGGTTTTAGCAAATTGCGCTCTTCTAGGATATGAATTCCCAACAGTGTGTGCACATTATTATGATTGAAGACCTGCCAGTGTGCAGTGTAGGATATTAACACTCTTAATTTCTTAGCACGATGGAACAGGCCCACAGGGCATTAACGTACACTTGACCTAATCCATCGAAATGAATAGTAGGGCAGCCGCCTGGTCTGAAATGACAGGGCCTCCCATTATTAATTCATCTAGTAGTATAATCAAGCTTGTCAGATCGACATTACTTATTATCCTGTCTAAGTCGTACGGGGTGCACCATATGTATCCGAGCAAAATTAACCGCGAGATTTATTGGTGTGCGATCATACACCACACACACCTGGATACTGTGATTAGTGGAACCGAACCAAATCCCCAACGGAGACATATATGGCGGTGAAACTTAATTATCGCGATCATAATTAACAACCGAATTCGGCGTCGATCGGATGCGGTAAAAAGAAAACTACTGTAGTGTAATTTGTCGTGTCATTTACTTATCGACTAAGAACAAGAATGCAATAAACAAGAGCGGAGGTCCATTCATGTATCATTAATACTCGTGAAGACATCCTAATTACTACTACTGGATCACGGCGCAGATCTTCTGCCCTGATATATTTGCATGCATGCGTCGATCCTGCATGCATGTCGGATATATAGCTAGCTGCTGCACTGGCTCAGTACGTACGTCCTGGAGCCAATTTACACGCGGAGGAATATATTCAATCAATCAATATACACACACGTACGCATCTTAGCCCAGGGAAATCCGCGGGAGTATTTTGTATCCTAGCCTGGCACTCGCAGGCTAATTGCCATTTGCCACAATGTACGTTCCTGCATGCGTACCAGATATTCCTGCAGACGTATGAACATGCGTCCTAAATCCACTTATTATATTTGTTGGTTAATTTAGCTAGTACTAGTATTTATTAAGGCTGGATCGATCGACGCTTGCATTTTGTTCCTGTGTGAAACAAAGGGGTGCAAAGTAAAAATAAACTAGACGCGAGGTAATTGTTTGTTGGGCCTACTACCTGCTGAGGACTGGCTGGCTTCAAATGGTTGCACAGAGGGTTCACTCCAGTGTAAGTATGTACTACGAGTTGAAGGCCGTGTCCCGTGTGGTTGTGCGTGCATGGGTGCCTGCACTGAGACACACGTGGTAATATACTGTAAAAGGTCTAAAAAAACAGTATGTCCCTATTCACCATGCACACTGTAACTATCGAATACGTACGGTTTACCGCACGGACACACACACACTGGCGAAATATCAGTAAACAACTGAGGCACGGAGAAACTCCTGCTGATATCCAGTGAGTAGACTAAACATACGAAAGTACGTACTTAGGACCGTGTATATACGTATCTTGCCATCATGGCATTCAGGCTCACATGCACCTGCCTACTAGTAACGGTTCCCACCACGTGCCGGCCGGCCGGCCGGCCCGTACGTGCGCTGGTCGACACTAACTTGGCACGTACACGTACACTTAAGTAAGTGCATATCGATCTGTATGCCGCGTTACGGACGGCCGGCTGCGTGCGTTCGTACGCCATGCATGCATGCATGCACGTGATGCGATCATGCCAAATTGCCAACGCGTATCTTAGGCTAGCTATAGCTAGCTAGCTCTTGATCGGTCGATGATCAATGTAATGCACGTACTGGCTTACGTACAGTGGGCATGTATATAGTCGTATAAGTATAGGATCTATGCGTATATCGCACACTGTAGATCGATACATATAACCCCTAGCTAGCTAGAGCTAGCCCATGGCCACATAGTTACTCCACTATTAATGATCGATGAAGTTCCTACTATGTGCTTGCATGTGTTTGTCATAACATTGTCCCATGCCTATTGTCAAAGGCGAAAAACATCAATGTCGATGACATGCATATGATGGATCCAACGACATACATAGATCTGTGAAACAGTGGCCTCGCTTGCGCTAACTAGGGCAAAGGACGTACCGCCGCGCATACCAAGCCTAGGCATGGCCTCCTTTACTACTGCCTCTGAGGCCAAATCTCTGGGAGCAGGATCGTGCTCACACGGAATTCAATGCTAGTGCAACTAATGCATGCATGCACGCATGTCAGCATGTTGATCCAGTTAATAATGCCGTGATGATATCCATCGTCGATCCGTTGGGCCTTGTTTCATTGTCCTTATTTCTTCCCTTTGTCTCTTGCATACAAATGCCAGGAGAGATTGGGCCGATCTGAATCTGAGAGATACTATTTGTGTGTGTGTGTGTGTGTGTGTGTGTGTGTGAGAGAGAGAGAGAGAGAGAGAGAGAGAGAATACGTACACGGAAGCCATACATTGTGTACAAACTAGGATCGATGGATCGTGTACGGTGTACCTACGTACCCGTGTCACACTCAAAGCGGGTAACATGCGCGCGCACGTGATGACATGCAAGTCAACGAGCAGCTAGCTAGCCAGCCATGCATGCAAGCTTGAATACCACATGTCGTTGGATACATGAATTTGGATGTACCGTAGCATGCATCCATAGCGAAAGATTCGTGCACGTTTGCACGAAAGATCCACACGGGTGGCGGGCGACATGAATAGCCAATTATCATCGAGCAATGTCACGTCGTACGTGCGCGATCATTCCTTTTGCGCGTGTACGTGGTAACCACACACAAGCACGAAGTACTACATACAAATTTCCGTGCGTACATAGCCGTATGCATTCAAGTGTGTGTTTTCTAATTAAGCTTCGGAATGCCAAATATGCTACATCTACCAGCCTACGGTTGTTACGTAATCTTCCATAACTAAACTTTTATCCCCCTGATTTCAACCGGGGTGGGCCTCAGCCACTAACCCTTATCCAATTAATTATCTCCACATCACTCTTTACGTAAAATTCTCACGTAATTTTACATGGGTCTACGATTACTCTCGAAATGCCATGTTAATTTTTTTAAGGAATGTCAAGTTAGAGATGCACTACCATCATGCATGATACGCCAAGTGGTAGAATAGCAAGACATGCATGCTACGCCAAGCAGGGGCGGAGCCAGGATTTGGACATGAGGGGGGCGAAAAGCTAAAACCATTTCTTATTCATTTTAATTCATCTGAAGTTCTGTCTACCATATACATAACATTATTAGTATAATTGTTCTTCTCTAATTCGTTTCTGAACTTTTCGAGAAAGAAACTTAAGAATTTCTTTTTGCACGATATGTAGGTATAGTTCGGATAGACAACAGCATTTATTTGCTATAATAAGGCAACAACTTCAATGGTTCGAGAAAATAAATAAGCCAACAGCTTCAGCAGTTCAAGAAGATTACCTTGATTTGTAGATTGTGGAGATTCATCGTTATCTCTATAAGCACAATCTTCAAAAGTTAACACCTCATGAAATCATCAAGAAAAGAAATTGTTATTTTTTACTAAAGTATATTATATATGTTGTCATTCTCAAAATAGAAGAATCTTTCGTACTTGATGGAATTAATTGTACTTTAAGCTTTAGTTGCTTGTACAACCATATTTGCAGCTGTTTGTACAATTGCTCTCCAAAATATAAAATGATAATGTATGGATATTCTCTGAGGCAAGGTTGATAAGTACCTTCCAGAATATAAAAGGGTTGTGCTTGTTCGTTCTTATTAGCAGGGAGTTCCCAAATTTGTTGGAGCTTACTGGGTCACTCTCATAAGTTGTGCTTCCAATTCTACATTGTTCTGCGACTTCCATCGACGCCACAACCTCTTGATCAGCGATATTGTTATTTGCAATAGGTTCCTCCTCATATGGATTTACATTTTCGACACCAGTAATGTTGGAGGTTGAAGTCGAAGAAATTGGCTTGAAAAAAGAATTTATCCCCTTAATTGTTGGTGCCTTTTGTTTCATCTTTGACTACTATAGCAAAAAAAACTTGATTAATAGATTAATGACCTTAATTACACATAATACCAATTGACCAAACTAAGATTGTATAATTCAAAACAGAAATCTTAATACCTTCTTCCTCTATCTGATCTCTCGATGTTTAGCCGTGCTCTGATCTGTATGTAGCCTACATTTGACACCGGAGAGGACACTGTAAATCAACCGATGGCGTCGTCATGATGAGCGGGCAGCGGCAATGGTAGACACAGATAGGCACGAGCGGCGACCGGCGGCAGCGCTGGCAGCGGAAAAAAGACGCCCTAGGGCAGAACATACATGTACGCACGTTCAGATTATCGGTGAAAAGAGTAGTTTTTTTTTGTTTAGGAAAGTCAAAAGAGTAGCTAGCCAGGCCACCACGTACATGCCTACGTGGGCCATTGGGCTTTGGCTTCCGATAATTTGTGTAGCCAGTTCAATTAATAATTTGTATGTGGGCTAACCATGCAATTAGCTCCGGCCAATTAGCACACATAGTATAGTACCTGTTACAAATCATTGAGGGGGCGAGCGATTGGCAGGGGTCTAGCCCCTGCTCGCCCCTCCCTGTCTCCGCCCCTCACGCCAAGTAGCAGGACATGCATGTATGGTGCCAAATGTGATCGGCCATATGGTTCCTACATAGAGAGTGGAGATTTACATTTTTCAAAGATGTTATTGAAATTGCAAACATTAGTTCTCTAATGTGTATTACACAGTCATATTTTCGCACTAATTTTTGCGGTAAACACTTGTCATAAGAAGATGTTCAAGGGAAGCGACTCTTGGTGTGGTGGAGCTATGCGGGCATGACTTCATCTTTCAGGGTTCTAATCCTGATGGTAACGTTTACGAGGCTCTTTGGGAAGAAATAAATTTGGAGAAGAAAAATGGGAACTACAATCCTAAGAATAAGAACTCCTTTCATGTCCATACGTATCGCAGGAATGCACCAAAGAAATTTTCCACAATGTGGAAGCCAGACATGAGTCTCATTAACCCCCATTGAAAACTTTGTGTGTAATTTGTGGTTGCCACCAAACTGAAGCTGGATTTTTCTGAATAGACCGAGACCTCGAAAATCTCAATCAGCTAGGACTAAGGAAAACTCAATAGTCAAGCCTTAGCAAAACCCTAAAAATTTGGTGAGACTCGCATGATTATTCATCTCTGTCATCCGGACGTGACACGTGCATTTATCCGGCCGCGTGGTAACTACTACTACTTCATCACGTAACGTAAGACATTTTTTGACACTACATACGTAGGCTCAATACGTGCAAATGTACTAGCTTCGCGCAGCCGGTTACTACCGCAAATTATCTGAGCAAATGCTAACCCACACGATAAGTGACACATGTGGCACGAAGCACTTTGACCCTGACCTTTTTTATAACTAAAGTTGTTATCTGAAAAGAAAAAATAAACAAAAAATGGAACTTGCCATCCGAAAAGAAATTTCTCATGCTTGAAAACTAAAGTTGACATCCTCCACTAGTAGAAAAAGGGCCATTTGTCCCGGTTCGTAAGGCCCATCTGTCCCGGTTGAGGAACCGGGACTAAAGGGTCGTTATTAAAGCCCTAGGCCTTTAGTCCCGGTTCTTACACGAACTGGGACAGATGGGCCTCCACGTGGCCGCTGCGGCGAGCCTAGGCAGGAGGGCCTTTGGTCCTGGTTGGTGGCACCAACCAGGACCAAAAGGCATCCATGCGTCAGCAGCTGGCAGGAGCTGAGGTTATTGTTTTTTAAGGGGGTGGTTTAGGAGCTTTAGGGGTTAATTTAGGTTGTTAGCTAGCTAATAGAGAGAAGTGTCCTCTCTTATCTCCGTGCTTGGTTTACCAACGCTAATGCTATGCCTAAACATGGCTTAGATTGAAGTGAAGGCAACATGTGGTGCATGTCGAAAGTAATACTAATCCTAAGTTGATCAAGTTTGGATTGTACTACTTTCAACATGCACCACATGCATGTTGCCTTCACTTCAATCCAATCCATGTTCATTTCACCCACTGATATATAATAACTCTTCATGCTTGCATCATGCATCATCATAATAACAAGTCCTACTAATCATCATCATACAACTTCTACTCGCTATTAATAACAAGTCATACGATCATCATCCTCATAGTTATCGAACCAACCCTACTTAATTGTTCTTAGCACATGATCATCAGTATTAGGTAGGACCTAAATACCCTCTTTAAGGTAAAATAGCATAAAACAATATAGACCATGACTCTCCATTATGGAGAATGGAGATCATCATGTCTCCAATTCTTGCGCTTCGCTTCCTTTTGCTTCCAAGAACCTCCTTACGACTGTTCATACATTTTTTCCATTCTTTGATTTTCATGTCTCCGCTTCTTTTAGAAATCTGGTATGGACAGTTGAGATTCGTAGGATGACCAGGCTGTATGTTCAAAACATCAAGGCTACCATTCTGATACATCAAATGAGGCACACAATCCATCGGGATTCTCTGTTGAAAAACATAGTAATAACTTCATAGTTAGCAATGATGTACTAGTTTTAGAAGTATGCAAAAGATGCACGGACGTCGTAATAGTGAAAAATCTTACAAGGGTATCTCCATGGAAGTTACCATAGTTCAACACGTGCACTAGTGGCACGTATTGACCATAATGTTGAGGAGTTTGATTGTAGATATTGTAATTCTCAAGATCATTACAAAATGCGATCAGATGATTTTTCTCCTGATAAGTTAATTCGGAGCCTTTAGTGTAGTAGGTTCTGTCCACCATCTTCTGCACATTCTTTGAAGAATGAAAATAAGCTGTCAATGGAAATAAGCTGTCAACTATTTTGAAATAAACAATATAAATTAGCTAATAACTATGTTTGAGAAACTCACATAGCGGTAGAATTGGAGGCGTATCAACAAGGACCCAAATGTCCATATTGTCTTGCTCGATTTCTGGATCACCAAGATCCATGGTGACAAGCATATCCTCATAAAAACCATACATCTTGCAAAGTGCTTCCCATTTTTTGCAACCAAAATGGGTTACGCTCTCAGAATTGTACAACTTTACTTCAAAATCCACACCATGATGGGTCCTTAGGTGAATTTTCTTTGTTTCGAAACTTTCATGGTCTTCAAAACCCATCCTCTCCAAGACATAGTGTCTTGCATGGCATGGGATAAGCTAGTCGAATTGTAAAAGATGAAAAGTACATGTTAAAATATTTGAAGTCGTGCTTAATTACGAAAAAAACACTTGTCGTCGTTGCGTACCGTTTCAACATCGAAGGTCTCCTCGAGCTTAATGCTGAAGCGCCGATCTTCGTCCAGGTGAGGCCTGGCGCACAGACCTCGGTCGTCGTGGCACCAGTCGCACTCCCCCGGGAGACTTTCGTCATCCGAGTACGACATTTCCTATGTTCATAATTCAAAGATTAAACTTGTACAATTAAATGTATGTACTACAAAAACTAAATTAGAACATTATTATTCATCACGGGTTGACTATCGGTCTGTCGAGTCTTTTCTTGAAAACTCTCAGATCACGTGGTGTATATATTCGACCGTCGGTGATGGTAGCTCCTCCTTTCGTTCTCGAGTGCATTACACCAAACTGTATAGAACACGGGAAGGAAGGAGAAGCTACCCCCACGACAACAGTCGGGACTCTTCGTCCTCTCATATATGGTGGAGACTCTCCCTCACTGATTCCTCTCTGACATTTGCGACCGTCGGTGATGGTAGCTCCTCCTTTCGTTCCCGAGTGCATTACACCAAATTGTCTAGCACACGGGAACGAAGGAGAAGCTACCCCCACGACAACAGTCGGGATTCTTCGTCCTCTCATATATGGTGGAGACTCAACAGACTTAATGTCAACCCGAAATATCGTTTAATTATATGGAGATTTGGCTGGTCTCACCTCGAGGTCGGAGGGGGTCGGTGACAGGGATGATGGAGGGGGCTCCTAGATTTCTGCAAAAACATAAACCCTAGAAGCTATCAACTAATCAAATGCATACGCCTTGCATAGTGCTCTCCAATTTTAGCATTCACAGTAGGAGTAGTTTTCCAATTTGAGCATTCAATAAGCAAAACCAAATCATAAAATAAAGTAGTATTCAAATTAGCATGCATTCAATTATAAGCAAAACTACATCATCTCTTGCATCCGTACATCGTCGAATATTATCACTAATACACCTCGAAAAGTATCATACATATAGCAATGCTAATACAACTAGAACCATAGCGCCCGACGTGTATCGGCGTGGGTGGTGGACACCCAAAGAGAAGGAACCATCACAGGATCATAGCTCCAGTGAGATACCTTAAGAACCTGCCAGGTATTGTCGAACCTGCCCTCCAACGCAACCATGTAGCGACGGACGTGCTCGTCCTCCTCGCTGACACGGCGACGTACCACCTCCGCGGTGTCCGGAAGCCTCGACACCGTCACTGGCCAACACGACCGCCACCAAACAAGGTTCGGATCAACGGCGGGCTGGCTCCTCACCAACCTACGCCCCTCGGAAGGTAGCACCTCCCAATACCAGCTCGGCGGAGCCCAGTCCTGGACATGGCCCCTCTGATCAAGCAGGCCTCCTCCGCCGAGTCGACGACGAGAATGCGGGATAGGCATCGTCGACGTTGATGCGGGAATAATTGCTTGAACTGAAAAAATAAACTAGTTCTATTAATTTTCTTGCTAAAAATAAACTACTTCTATAGTAAAATAAAGTAGTTTTATTAAATCAACTAGTTCAACTACTAAGCACTTACTATAAATAAAATAAAGTAGTACTTACTAAAAATAAACTACTTCTATATATAGTAAAATAAAGTAGTTTTATTAAATCAACTAGTTCAACTACTAAGCACTTACTATAAATAAAATAAAGTAGTACTTACTAAAAATAAACTAGTTTAACTAGTTCTATTATTATTTTTAACTAATTATATTAAACACTTTCTAAGTAGTACTTACTAAAATTTATCGGGGAGGGGGGTATATCGACAACGACATACCCGATAAAAAGTAAGAAGAGGAAGAAGAAGAAAAAAAAAAGGAGAAGAAGAAAGGAATACAGGAGGAGATCGAAGAAAAAAGGAAGAAAAAAAGAGGAGAAGAAGAAAGGAATAGAGGAGAAGAAGAAGAAATAGAATAATATATTATTCTATTTCTTCTTCTTCTCCTCTATTCCTTCTTCTTCTCCTCTTTTTTTTTCTTTTTCATCTTCTTATTTATTTCTCCTCTTCTTCCTCTCCTCTTCTTCTTCTTCTTCTTCTTCTACTTCTTCTTCTGCTTCTTCCTCTCCTCTTCTTCTTCTTCTTGTTCTCCTTCTTCCTCTTCTTATTTTCCTTTTTCCTCTCCTGCTTTTTCTTCTAAATATTGAACATATACATAAATGACTTTGATCATACACAATTTTCCTATACATACGCAATATGAACATATACATAAATTGACAAAGAAAATTCTATGAACAAAAAAATATCATAAAAATTCTATGAACAAAATTACAACAGAAAAAAATCATAAAAATTCTATGAACAAAATTACAAAAGAAAAAAATCATAAAAATTCTATGAAAAAATTGTCATATTCTTTACATATGAACATACAAATATTTGCATATTCAACAATAATATCACCAAAAAAATCTATGAACAGAATTTTTTTACAACAACTAAATTAACTACACATCTAAATTAATACAACTACACATCTAAACTTAATTAGGAAAATGCATATGCAGAGGGCGCCCGGCAACGATCGAGGAGAATGAGCTCACTGCAGGGGGGCCGCGACGAGGAGGCAGGGCACGGGGATGGCGGCGAGGAGGCAGGGCATAGCGACGGCGATGAGGAAGCAGGGCACGGCGACGGCGCCGGTGGGGTAGGGGCGCGGCGACGGGCGACGAGGAGGCAGGGCCGGCGGCATCGGGGCAGGGGTGGCGCGGGGTGGCGACGGCGTCAGGGCGGCGCGGGACGGTGTCGGAGGCAGGGGCGACGACGGCGACGGCGAGGCAGAGGGGCAACCTGGCGGCGTCGTCGGGGCGGGGAAGACGAACTGAATGAAAATTTTCACAAGTCTTGCTTATATAGACGGAGCATTGGTCCCGGTTCGTGGTACCAACTGGGACCAATGCCACCTTTAGTCCTGGTTGGTACCACCAACCAGGACCAAAGGTCTCTTTTCAGCAGCCCAAAGGGCGGGAAGCAGAGGCGTTTGGTCCCGGTTCATGGCACCAACCGGGAGCAAAGGGCCACGAACCGGGACCAAAGGGCGGCCTTTGCTCCCGGTTGGTGCCACGAACCGGTACCAATGCACCCCATGGGTCCCGGTTGGTGCCACCAACCGGGACCAAAGGCCTTGTGCTGCCCGCGTCGCGGCCAAAAGTTTAGTCCCTCCTCGCTAGTTGAGAGAGCTCGAGAGTGGTTTATAAGCGCTGCTGCGCCCACCCTCTCGAGCTCCCCTCAACTCCAGGCTTTCGGGCCTAATCTGTTACATGTGCCTGTGGGCCTACTAGGCCTGCTGTGGGCCTGAATCCTGGCCCACCTGGCTGGTTGGGTTTCTAATCGTATTCAGGCCGTGGTGGCCCAGTAGGCGGCATTTTTTTCCAGTTTTTTTGTTTTGTTTTTTGCAGTTTTCAGATTTGATTTTGAGTGATTTTTTCCTACTATTTAATATTACTGTGTTTTATCATTATACTCAATTTGGTAATTTTAGGTTATTTTAAATATCTGTTTTAATGAAAAACAAATTTTGTTATTTTAGTTTGCTATTAAAGTTTCTAACAAAAAAATTCTTTATGAATTTTTTTGCTTTTAATGTTTTGAACAGAAAATTCTTAGATAATTTTAGTTGCATAAATTTTATATAATATTAGTTTCAAAAATACTAGCGGTTTATAAAAGATTTTTAGTTGATTCCTTTTGCTTTTAGTTGCATAAATTCTTAGAAAATTCTTTTTGCTTTTAATGTTTTGAAAAGAAACAGAAACTTTCAACCTTTTTGAACTTATTTGAACTCCAGACTTTTTCTGTGTTCAAAATGGACCATTCAACCAGGACCTCATTAATTTTCAACCCTTTCTGACTTCATTTGTTATTTTTCATGCATTTACTGATTTGGTTGGGCTAAATGACCCTAAAATTGAAAAGCATTTCAAATGAACTCTGAAAAGGTTGAAAGTTGGCATGGCATCATCATTTCACCCACATAGCATGTGCAAAAAAGTAGAGAGGGTTACGGCCAAAACTGGATGCACTTGGTGTACAAAACGGACAATCTCTTTCGAAGTATCAGGGTTTCATACGGAAACTCGTCTGTTACAAAGGGATATCATTTTTTTGAACTTATTTGAATTCCAGACTTTTTCTGTGTTCAAAATGCACCATTCAAAGCCACATCATCAATTTTCAACCCTTTCTGACTTCATTTGTTATTTTTCATGCATATATTGATATTTTTCTGTGTTCAAAATGTACCATTCAAAGCCCCATTCAAAGTTATATATATGACCCTGAAAATTGAAAAGCATTTCATTTCATACGGAAACTCGTCTGTTACAACATGCATTTCATTTCTTCACATGTAACTGCAGTGATATTGTAGATCAAAGGCATCATCATAATAGCTGTGGAGAGAAAGTCTTCACTATTTCTTCGCTTGTCCTTTGCTTATTGCGCCGTAACCATGGATAATCTTCATCGTTTATCAGGAAGCTTGGGTCAGCCTTGACTTTGAAGGGAGGAATTTCATGAAACTTTTCATAATCTTCAGACATGTCTGTCTTGCCCTCCACTCCCACGATGTCCCTTTTTCCTGAAAGAACTATGTGGCGCTTTGGCTCATCGTATGATGTATTCGCTTCCTTATCTTTTCTTTTTCTCGGTTTGGTAGACATGTCCTTCACATAGATAACCTGCGCCACATCATTGGCTAGGACGAATGGTTCGTCAGTGTACCCAAGATTATTCAGATCCACTGTTGTCATTCCGTACTGTGGGTCTACCTGTACCCCGCCTCTTGACATATTGACCCATTTGCACTTAAACAATGGGACCTTAAAATCATGTCCGTAGTCAAGTTCCCATATGTCCAATATGTAACCATAATATGTGTCTTTTCCCCTCTTGGTTGCTGCATCAAAGCGCACACCACTGTTTTGGTTGGTGCTCTTTTGATCTTGGGCGATCGTGTAAAATGTATTCCCATTTATCTCGTATCCTTTGTAAGTCAATACCGTCGAAGATGGTCCCCTGGACAACGAGTACAACTCATCACAAACAGTGTTGTCACCTCTGAGACGTGTTTCCAACCAACTGCTGAATGTCCTGATGTGTTCACATGTAATCCAGTCGTCACACTGCTCCAGGTGTTTGGAGCGCAGACTGTTCTTGTGTTCATCGACATACGGGGTCACCAAGGTAGAGTTCTGTAGAACTGTGTAGTGTGCTTGAGACCAAGAATGCCCGTCCCTGCATACTATTGAGTCCCCTCCAAGCGTGCATTTTCCAGTCAGTCTCCCCTCATACCGCGACATAGGGAGACCTATCTTTTCAAGGCCAGGAATGAAGTCAACACAAAACCAATGACATCCTCTGTTTGATGGGCCATGGAGATGCTTCCTTCTGGCCTAGCACGGTTATGGACATATTTCTTTAGGACTCCCATGAACCTCTCAAAGGGGAACATATTGTGTAGAAATACGTGGCCCAGAATGACAATATCGTCGACTAGATGAACTAGGACGTGCGTCATGATATTGAAGAAGGATGGTGGGAACACCAACTCGAAACTGACAAGACACTGCGCCACATCTCTCCTTAGCCTTGGTATGATTTCTGGATCGTTCACCTTCTAAGAGATTGCATTGAGGAATGCACATATCTTCACAATGGCTAATCAGACGTTTTCCGGTAGAAGCCCCCTCAATGCAACCGGAAGCAGTTGCGTCATAATCACGTGGCAGTCATGAGACTTTAGGTTCTGGATTTTTTTTCTTTGGCATATTTATTATTCCCTTTATATTCGACGAGAAGCCAGTCGGGACCTTCATACTGAGAAGGTATGCAAAGAAGATTTCCTTCTCTTCTTTGGTAAGAGCGTAGCTGGCAGGACCTTCATACTGCTTTGGAGGCAAGCCGTCTTTTTCATGCAAACGTTGCAGGTCCTCCCGCGCCTCAGGTGTATCTTTTGTCTTCCCACACACGCCCAAGAAGCCTAGCAGGTTCACGCAAAGGTTCTTCGTCACGTGCATCACGTCGATTGAAGAGCGGACCTCTAGGTCTTTCCAGTAGGGTAGGTCCCAAAATATAGATTTCTTCTTCCACATGGGTGCGCGTCCCTCAGCGTCATTCGGAACAGCTAGTCTGCCGGGACCCTTTCCAATGATTACGTGTAAATCATTGACCATAGCAAGTACGTGATCACCGGTACGCATGGCGGGCTTCTTCCGGTGATCAGCCTTGCCTTTGAAATGCTTGCCTTTCTTTCGACATTGATGGTTGGTCGGAAGAAATCGACGATGGCCCAGGTACACATTCTTCCTGCATTTTTCCAGGTATATACTTTCGGTGTCAGCTAAAAAGTGCGTGCATGCGTGGTATCCCTTGTTTGTCTGTCCTGAAAGGTTACTGAGAGCGGGCCAATAGTTGATGGCTACAAACAGCAACGTGTGCGGGTTAAATTCCTCCTGTTTGTGCTCATCCCACACACGTACACCTTTTCCATTCCACAGCTGTAAAAGTTCTTCAACTAATGGCCTTAGGTACATATCAATGTCGTTGCCGGGTTTCTTAGGGCCTTGGATGAGAACTGGCATCATAATGAACTCCGCCTCATGCACATCCAAGGAGGAAGGTTATACATACATAGAGTCACGGGCAGGTGCTGTGATTGCTGCTATGCTCACCGAAAGGATTAATGCCATCCGCGCTTAAACCAAACCGTGCGTTCCTTGGGTCACCTGCAAACTTAGCCCAGTACTTTCTCTCGATTTTTCTCCACTGCGACCCGTCAGCGGGTGCTCTCAACTTCCTGTCTTTCTTACGACCCTCTCTGTGCCATCGCATCAACTTGGCATGCTCTTCGTTTCTGAACAGATGTTTCAACCGTGGTATTATAGGAGCATACCACATCACCTTCGCAGGAACCCTCTTTCTGGGGGGCTCGCCGTCAACATCACCAGGGTCATCTCATATGATCTTATACCGTAATGCACCGCATACCGGACATGCGTTCAAATCCTCGTACACACCGCGGTAGAGGATGCAGTCATTAGGGCATGCATGTATCTTCTGCACCTCCAATCCTAGAGGGCATACGACCTTCTTTGTTGCGTACGTACTGTCGGGCAATTCGTTATCCTTTGGAAGCTTCTTCTTCAATATTTTCAGTAGCTTCTCAAATCCTTTGTCAGGCACAGCATTCTCTGCCTTCCACTGCAGCAATTCCAGTACGGTACCGAGCTTTGTGTTGCCATCTTCGCAATTGGGGTACAACCCTTTTTTGTGATCCTCTAACGTGCGATCGAACTTCAGCTTCTCCTTTTGACTTTCACATTGTGTCCTTGCATCAAAAATGACCCGGCAGAGACCATTATCATCGGGCACATCGTTTGGTTCCTCTTGAGCTTCAGGAGCTTCCCCCGTTGCAGCATCACCGTATTCAGGGGGCACATAGTTGTCATCGTCCTCTTCTTCTTCGCTGTCTTCCATCATAACCCCTATTTCTCCGTGCTTCGTGCAAACATTATTGTGTGGCATGAAACCCTTATAAAGCAGGTGGGTGTGAATGATTTTCCGGTCAGAGTAAGACTTCATATTCCCACAATTAGGGCATGGACAACACATAAAACCATTCTGCTTGTTTGCCTCAACCACTTCGAGAAAATTATGCACGCCCTTAATGTACTCGGAGGTGTGTCTGTCACCGTACATCCATTGCCGGTTCATCTGCGTGCATTATATATAATCATGTGTGTCAAAAGTAAGAAAATTAGACAAATATCTATCTAAAGTAAGAATTTTTTCTTTCAGAAAGAAGATAAGAACAAGAGGCTCACCACGATGGTGCCGACGACGAGATCGGCGTGGGCGATCGACGGTGGTGAAGACAGGGACGGGGCATGATGGACATTTCATCGAACACCTCATGTGCATAGGAGGTCGTGCTTCAAGAGGATAAAGCTTAACTAGTGTGGCTCGGGCATTTCATCGAACACCTCATGTGCATAGGAGGTGAGCTAGAGCACCCCAATGCCCTCCCCTCGCCGGCCAGAAAAACAAAGCACTGCGGAGTGCTCTGCTGCGATGATGGGGTATATATAGGCAACTCATTTGTCCCGGTTCGTGGCAGGAACCGGGACTAATGTATGTGGGCCAGGAGCGAGGACCATTGGTCCCGGTTCGTGCCTAGAACCGAGACAAATGGGTCCAGACGAATCGGGGCCAATGCCCACGAGGCCCCGGTCGGCCCCCTGGGCTCATGAACCGGGACGAATGCTCCCCATGGGTCCCGGTTCGTGCAGTACCGGGAGTAATGGGCTGGCCAGGCCCGAACCAAAGCCCTGTTTTCTACTAGTGCTCGCGTCACTAAATTTGCCATAAAAATGTTCGGAGTTGCCATGTATTCGTGCCACACATGTGGCACTTATCAGGGTCCAATACTAATGTGTGCATTTCGAGTGGCAATGGACAAATTTGAGCCCCCATATGTCCGCGGACTGTAGGGGCCGAGTCACATTTGTCCGCCCCTATAACGGCACACTTCATCACCCCCCAAATCAATGCAACTTATGAAACGTAGATCATTCGATAGGATACATTTTCGACATTCAATAGTTCAATGTACGACATTTCATAGTTCAACATACAAACAATTTTAAAATTTAAAACATAGCCACTAAGAAAAAAACATAGGAGCTGACAACATAGTTCAACATAGGACATGACATACTATGAAATTGAACCTAAAGACAAGACAAATTGTATCGGCCATAGTTTAATTCACAACAGGTACCGGCACCGTACCCGCCCTTTTGGGCAGCCTGGAGCTGACTATGAAAAAATGTCCCTGCCGCTGCTCCACTCATACTGTGATGACGACCTGCTCTTGCTCGACCAGTGTCGGGATGGCCGGGAGGTTGGCCGACGGCTGGATCCGTGGTGGGCTGTTGGGGACGGCACCCAACCATGGGTCTCCACCCATGACTAGCAGAGCGTGATCCGAAGGCGAGCTGCTGCCCTTCCTCGGCCTGGAGGAGCTCCATCCGGATTTGGAGCTAGACACGGGAAAGAGAAGAGAGGAGAGGGGCGGAGAGGAGACATGGGTGAGAATGGGAGCTAGGGTTAGGGTTTTGGGTATTTCAGTCGGAGGGGGATCTTATGGGGTACGTGTGGGCTAGGCCTATGTGGGCCAATGTGGAGGACATGTCCAAACACTACAAAAAAAAATACACTTCCGTGATGATACGTGTTTGTCACAGTAGGTCGCGTTTTTTGTCATGCATGTACATCCATGACAAATTTATGATAGAATCAAGATAGTCATACCTGTGCTGTCGTAGAAGTGTTCCATGACATTACCAAAATTATCATGACGGAATTGTCCACTTCCATGACGATAAATCACGCGTCACAGAAGTGCTTTCGTCAAGGGTGACCGACACGTGGCATCCACCGTAACGGAACGCCGTTAAGCTATCGGGTTGAGTTTTGGATCCGATAACCCGTTAACAGCCCCGACCAATGGGGATTTTCCACGTGTAAAATCATCATTGGCTAGAGGAGACACGTGTCAGGTCCGCGTTGGAACAGGTGTCACCCATCCAATGGGCGAGACGCGCCTATGATATGTTGACACGTGGACCGGCTCATCAAGTTTAAATGGGCCGGCCCAACTGAAGGCCCACAAGATTTTGCGGACCATAATGGGCCGGCCCAGCTAAAGGCCCACGAGATTTTGCGGACCATAATGGGCTGGCCCAGCTAAAGGCCCACAAGATTTTGCGGGCCATAATGGGCCGGCCCAGGTAAAGGCCCACAAGATTTTTGTGTGCCATAATGGGCCGGCCCAGGTAAAGGCCCACAAGATTCTTGCGGATCATAATGGGCCGGCCCAGCTAAAGGCCCACGAGATTTCGCCGACATTAATGGGCCGGCCCAGCTGTAGGCCCACAAGATTTTGAGGACCCTAGTAGGCCGGCCCATTAACTGGCTGCCATGTTTTGGGCCAAATGCCGGCCCATATTTGATCCGGTCCATTAATGGCCTGCCACGCTCCGGGCCTAATAGTGGCCCATATGAGATCCGGCCCGTTAAAAGCCTACCACGTTCTGGGCCAAATTACGGCCCAGATCAGGTCCGGCCCTTTAAGAGGCTTTGGGCTCAATTATGGCCCATATCAGATTCGGCCCGTCAACTGGACACTATGCTTTTGGGCCCACTTGCTAAAGGCCCACTTAGTAATTCGGCCTGATATTAGTTTTGGCCTGTTAAGGGCCCGTTTAACATTTCGGCCCTATATTAATTTCGGCCTGTTAAAAGCCCGTCATATAGTTGGGCCTAACTACGGCCCGGTTTGCATCCGGCCTGCTCGCAGCCGATATCTGATTGGGCCAAACAAGGACCGAGACAATTTTGGCCTGTTAAAAGCCCGTGATTTGATTCGCACAATCATGGGCCGGGGTTCATTTCGGGCTGCTGCCGGCCCGTGAGCTGTTCGGCACGTTTCAGGCCCAACCTACATCGTGATTGCATGACGGCCCGATTATGTACCGTAATTTTACGGTTTGGCCGGTTTACTGCGAAGACAGGATATATATACAGTAAAATAACTGCAGCATCGTGAATAAGAAAAAACCTAGACTATACAATAAAGAAATTACGGCATATTACATCCACTGGGCATCAAAGTTCGCCACTATGATAATAAAGCACAAGCAGACAGCAGATTACATACACTGGGCATCAAAGATCGCCACCAGTGCAAATAAACACGCCGACAAAATAATATACAAAACCGACAGCACTTCAATAGAGTTCAAGAAAGGTTAGCCCTGCTGGGGAGCTGCAGCGCAAGCAGCTGAGCAAGATGATGAGACTGCGCTTGTTCAACACTTATATCTTCCTCACTCTGAAAGATAAACAAGCAGACAGATGACAGGTTTTGCACATAAAAGTATCAGTGCTGACAATTCATCACATTTCTTACTGACGAATAAAGTGACACAGTTTAAAATTGCATTAACACAATATGGTATTGTTCAGGTCAAGACATGGCAGGAAATGACATTGTGAAGGAGTTGGCAGCTTCACGACACCACTGGATTACAGATCAAGAACTCATAAGTATCAATGGTTAGTGTGCTGTCAATTTATACCATTTCAGATTGGCAAATAAAGAGACGGTTTAAATAATAGTAGAATGATATGACATTGTTCATAGTTAAGACATTGCAGAATATGACATTGTGCTGTAGTGGGTAGGTTCACCACACCACTGGATTACGGATGAAGAACAGAAGCATACATGCAGTGCAAAAGAAGATCACTTGCTCTGTATAGTTTAATTTACATGGTATGAAGAAGGAACTTGGTTGTACAACTGAAAACTTAAATTGAGAAAGGACAAACTTTTGTTTATGAACTACATAATAAACTTTAAACAAGCAATTTGATGCAAACACCAAAAATAAACAGCTGTTGCAGTCATGCCTAACCAAATATATACAACAAAGTTTGAAGGCTTGAGATGGACAAACTTACATTATTGGTGAAGACAGGCTCTATAAAGGCCTTGTCCATGCTGATGGGGGGGGCAATTCAAGAAGTTTACCACAGAATCTTCTTCAAAAGCATTGCCTTTATTCTACATTTTGTTAAGAGTAAATATAGATGTGATAATATACGAAAAAATGGAGAATATTTAAGATAAGATGAAGAGTGATGCTACATAACCAAGTAGCTATAAATGTAAGTGCAGCGATACAGGCAAAAGGTACAGCCAAGAGCAATGCACAGCTAAACTTCTTCAGTACCAACCTTATGGTAAGAGTAAATATAGATCTGATGTGTAGAAAATGGAGGGCAAAGGAAAATAAGCTGCAGAGTGATGGTACATGAACAACTACCTGTCATTATAAGTACACTGATAAAGGACAGCATGTACTTACAAGAACAATGCAGAGCTAAAAAAACATTGGCATTGGATATATTCTACACTAATGTAACCATTCATACAGATCAGATAATTTGGAGCGAACAATTGATAAGCAAGCTATCATGCATACTGCTGTCACATAATGAACCAGGTATGTATGCAAGTACAGTGATACAGGACAACAGGTACTAACAAGAGCAAAGCAGCGGGCAGCATATTTGCGATATCCTGTCGTTCTTGTCAAACCGGAATTCTTCTTCGAGCAGATTTCCTGCAAAAAAGATCCGTAAGGCACATGCGGAAAAGTAGAAGTTCAAATTGTCATGTGATTTCATAGACAGTACCTCATCCTGGGAACGAGACCAGTGCATAACAAGGTTTTTCCATTCAATGTCTTCTAAATTTAGCACAGGAGACTTCACCGGAAATTCGTTTATAGACTTGCCATCAAAGTGTGATTTCCTCAGGTAACACCGATACTGCTGCAATGCTTCCTTGAAAAGCACAAGCAAGCTTTGCTCGTCATGACTATCCAGATTGACCCTCGCCTAGTTACAACAATGTAATGTAAATCATTGATGTGTTCAATCAGCAGAAAACAGGAAAATAATAACCATGAATAATAGCACTTACACGTAAGTTGGACAGGAAGATGTGAAAATGGTGTTTGTCTTCACAATAATCTTCCCATGATGGGAATATATGCACGTAGTCCCTAACAACATTGAAAGCATTGTCTTTTAAACTGGGAATAAATGGAATGGGGTTCCAATCTGCAGGAATTGGCCGTCTCTGCAGTTGGGATAGGTCTTCGGCCGGTGGACTTGCTGTACTTTTTGCTGGAGTGGGATTTTTCTGTGGTACAGCTGGTGCTATGGCAAATGAAATCGGTATACCTTTTGCTGGAGTGCAGGTCCTGTGTGGTGGGGCTAGTGGTGTGGCCAGTGAAGTATGGGTACAGTCTGCTGGAGTCGGTCCTACGTTTTGTGTCACTGGTTGTACAACCAATATAAGTGGGGTGCTGTCTGATTTCTCCGGCACCACCACGTTTTTCAAGGACTTTGCTGGTGCTCCTTCAGGTTCGGCAATCACCCTCTTCCTTTTTGATGTCTGATGCACAAGAACAGCATTTGAGTGGAAAAACATGGTATGATGACAGATGGAATATGTATTGATAATGGATGGGCATGGCATCTCGACATATATGATGAGTAAACTAAGCAGATGGCGGTGCAACAAAGTAGAAGAAATGCAAGACAACATATGCAAGATACCCGCAATCAATAAAACATTGCCAAATTAGAACAGGCACCTTGATGGGTGAACAGGACAGGCCATCTGCCTTTGACTCCTCGAGGTTAGAATAGTCATTAGGATCATATTCTGAACAAGAATCAACAGGTGGGGAGCGTATGAGTTTCATTGCATCCAGAATGGCACTCAATGCCTTGGTGCCAATTTTGTAAGTCATTGCAGTGTTTAGCTTCAAGAGTGGACTGCTGCTAGTGCGACACAAAGCAGCTACACAGATCATAGTGTAGATATAACGGGAAAACCTTAAGCATCAGAGTAAAATCAGCAAAGTGGAACTTGCTGGAATATATGTGCTAGTATTGCCGGTACGGCTAGAAAGGCTTCGGATACCAGCTCTCTTCAAGTGAAGGTGCGGTACTGTTAATATCAGTGTAACTCTCAAAGGCGACACAGCTCCCCGCATTTCCTTGCTATTCTTATAGGATTCAAGTGGGCAGGCCACTACAAATCCTATTCCTATGTTTACAAGATCCTACGAATCAAAGAGGCTCAAAGTGTCCATCACAACCGACCGTATAGACCTCTACACTGCAAATGTCCCTGCTCATCTTCAGTACAAGGAACATACTGTACTACTATCATACTCCCTCCGTTCCAAAATATAAGTCTTGGTAGAGATTTCCACTATGGATCACATACAGATGTATCCAGATACATTTTAGAGTGTAGATTCACTCATTTTGCTCCATATGTAGTCCATGGTGGAATCTATACAAAGACTTGTATTTAGGAACGGAGAGAGTACATATTAAAGAAGAACGGAAGAGGAACATGGTAAAGAAGAGCAAGCAGATTTTGGATAATAAAATGTTGGTTGCGCAGTGCCCACACATGATGAACCAGAGCGCATTAAGAATGCAACTCCCAGCTGTCTCTCGACCATTTCAGGCGGTTGGATGAAGATCCTACGTCTCCTAACCCTTCTTCTTCCTCGTCTCTGATTCTTCCCATACAGAACACCGCACGGGCCGCCGGCCGGACCACCGGCCCCCACCGCCTGTGTTCCTCCGCCACCCCCACCCCCACCCCCGCCCCAACCCCCACCCGCGTCGAGTTTTCTTCGTTCGGCGAGGCCCCACAACCACCCGAGCCCCTTCGATCGCACCGGCGAACTCCGGCGAGCTCTGAAAAATCGACTGACCCAATTTTGAAATTTAGTCTACTGTGATTTAACTAGTGTGGAATATAAAAGGGGAAAACCATAAGCATTGGGAGTATAGTGTTGAGCGTGCCATGGCGGATCTGAAGGTGCAAACTGGACAAAGGCAACTTCGCAACCAAGACAAGAAATCATAGTAAAGCAGTGGCGATCTATTTTCTTGCTGCGATAAATAAGTTGAGCTGATACGAAAGAGTACCGCCTCTGGTACGGCGCCGTGTACGCATCTGCTGAGAATTTGACGGTGCTGCGGTACGATGGCTGTCGGCGGCGTGGAAGCAGATCTAGGAGGGTAGACGGCGGCGGAGGGGCGCGGTGGACGAGACGGTCGTAGAAGCGGCGCCGGCAAGGTGGACGACGGCGGGGATGAAGCGAGAGGACGGGATGCGAGGATCCCGGTCCGAAGCCGTGGATGAGAGAGGTCGATCTCTTGTAATGGACGGCGGCGTCGGGGTATCAGCTCTGGCATGGTGGAGGAGGACGGCGGTGGATGGGGTGGCGGACGGCGGCGGACGGAGGAGGGTGGGGTGGAGAGGGTGTTTTGGCGCCCACGGAGTACGAATGGGGAAAAGGGAGGTAGAGAGGAAGGGGCCAACCATGTATTGAGGGCGCGCTTGTCTCAAATGCGAGGAAATTTACAAACTTAGCCCCCGTTTCAAATTTCTACTACATCACAGCAACATTAGTCGGTTGGGGATAGGACGGTAATCTCGCATACACCGAATATTTGCCGACGAGAGTTTGTTTTTGGCGCCCACCGTGTATGAATATGAATCGGGGAGGGAGTCGATTTCGGCCGAGGACACACTGTGTTTTGGCGCCCACCGTGTATGAATCCGGGTGAGAGGCGGTTACGTCACGTTTGGGTGAAATTACAAACCTACCCCTATCGAAACCTATAGAAATCCAGCAGATAGGCTTTGCGTGGCAGGGATAGGCAGTAGTGATTTCCATCTCGCAGATTTTGGTTTCGGGCGGTTACTGCGACTTTCCCCGCTTCGTTCAAATTTTGCAGAGTGCACGTTTACCGTGCCAACTCAATTCGAATCCCGTTTGTATTCTATTTTTTTCGGGCGGGATCCATTTTCAATTGGAATTACATTCTATATACATCATTTTTTATATATACTTTCAAAAGCACAACAAAGAATTCTGCTCCTTTATATGTATAATATGATTTACAAATACAACGATCTCGAAATCTTAAGGTTGAATTCGAAAAAATTTAACCAAATTATGTTCTACTAAAATGTATGGATCAGTAATATCTACATATTAAATAACATAGATGTGCGTGAATTCATATGAGTATGCATGTTTGATAGATCAATTTTGGTTCGAGTATGGATTACATGTATCATCATCTCGAATTCAAATATTTGAATCCCTTTTTTGTTCACTCCTTTCACGCCCATCTCTCTCGCATGCATGCTCCTTCAGGTAGCTATCACTCTCTTTTCTCCAGCTCACCCGCACGCTCACTTCATGTTTCTCCTATCCTCGCAAACATGGTCTCTCGACGTCTCCCTTGAGAAGTGTCACACTCTCCCTATCATTATACATTACACGGTTTCCATTATCTCTCACGTCTCTACTGTTCTCTGGTATCACTCGGTACCTAAGCTTTGTTTTTCACTGCCACACACACAGTCTCCACTCGTCTTTCACTTTGTCTTTCTCTCTATGGGATTCTCTCACACACCCTATATGTCTCTACATATGAGTCATACCACTAAAATACTCTCTCTCTCTCTCCTATAGACACAACATTTGTTGCGGTCTCCTTTTCGTCTCCATCCTAGACTGACATTATTCATTTGTTTACCGATCAGACAACCCCGACTACCGTCTCCTCTCTCTCTCTCACAGACACACACACACAACTCCTGCTTCCACTCCCCTTCCTGACTACCGTCTCTCTCTCTCTCACACAAAACTCTCGCTTTCGCACAACGACTCATATTTCTCTCACAAACATTTATCGACTAGCTAGCCTCTAGATAGGTTTATACACCCGCACACTCATGCTTCCACCATCGCATACATGTCTCTCTCCCGCTCCTTGTATCTATGTAGATTTTTCTTCCCTTCTTGAGACACGCCCTCTCGATCGTGCACACACACACTATCGCCTCATTTTAAGCTGATACCTATCGCACACACACTCCTTGTGTCTTTGTCACACATGCACTCCGTCCTCCTCCACTCTCCCTCTCTCTCACACACACACATGGGCTTTTTTGCAACAACTAGCAAGATGCCCATGCGTTGCACGGAACATCAAGATGCATTTGTATGAGTAGTTTATCTTGTGGGGGAAAAGGATGAACGAGGGAAGGCCTTATTTGCAAATGTGGAGAGGGGTGTGGGTATCTTTTTGCAAAATTGCCATAGTTTCCTTCCTATCCGTCAGATATAGATCGGACGGCCTATATTGCAGGATGGCAGGCACACAATCATCACCGACAATGCTTTTTATAAGAGTAGGGATAAAAAATAGAGTTCGTGATGATGGTGGGCCTGCCATCCTGCAATGTAGGTCGTCCGATTTATATCTGACGGATAGGAAGGAAAATATGGCAATTTACCCGCACTCTTCACCACATTTGCAGATAAGGCCTTCCCTCATTCATCCTTTTCTCCCACAAGATCTTGATGTTCCGTGCAACACACGGGCATCTTGCTAGTAAGAGTAGAAATTAGACATATACCACTTCTCGAATCTTGAAACCAACAACATTCCTCCCTTATCTCATCAAAACCGCCAAAGGAATATATTTTGAGTGAAACATAACATATTTTTAGTGATATACGTATTTCAAAACTAGACTTTTTTTCTATCAAATCGGTGAATATGTATTAATCTACTTTGATCGTGTGGCAACGCATTGGCACATTGCTAGTAGTTATTATAATTTTTTGGACACCAGACAAACGGTGGAGTCCATATACGAAGAGAAGAGGCGCACGCATGCAGTCGGCCTCTCGCTGTCTCGCACACATGAGTGTTACGTAAAGGCGACGTTAACAAATAAACCCTAGAACCCTAGGTGCACGATTGCTGCATTCGCGGGTACCGGGTACGTGGTGGAGCACCTTTGTAGGAATAGTCAGCTCGCGTGATAATTTGATCTGTAGGAGTTGATGGTCGGGACTTGGGACCATAGGTGAACGACTTGGAGCGCGGTGGCTCGCCAGTTGCCACAGATCGAGTAGCCACGTTAAAATATCTTTTTTAGCGGGGTTAAGAGTTCCAATTTTCAATGGCGCGTTATAAGTAGTAAGTAGTTTTTAGAACGATTGGTATGGAGCGAAAATGGAATTCATAGTACTACGTACCTCCTTGGCATATGGTTGTATGGTTTTTTTTGCGATGGAGGTTGTATGGGTTTATGTTGCGAGATGTTGAACCTGGTAGTTCTAGGGCAAATACTATGGTTTAGATTTAGATGCTGGTTTTCAGTAATGAAAATCGAGAATAGTATAGTCACTGCATGCAGTGCCATTTGAAAATAGACACAGAAAGATTGGATAGTCACTACATGGACTGCAGAAAAGTAGTACTGTACTATTTATTGGCCAACACTAGGTGCTTCATTGCTTTGGTCTGATTATACAATGGGCATCATTTTGCCTAAGTTAAAGTTTGTATTCCGAAAATAGTCTCGTCGTGTGATCAAGAGAAGACCAAATCATATTGCAGTGGATGTTCCTCCATCATGTGTGGTTCATTCCCATGGTTCCAGCTGGTGGTGAAACCACTTACGTTTGCAAGAGGAATTGTAGACTTCACAAACAAATTTGTCATTCAGTCTGTACTGAATGTTGGCCAAGAGAAGCATCCATGTTAGTAGGAAGAACATATGTTTTTTCTAGATCTTTGCTTTTGGAGCTACATATTTGTATATGATCTGTGACTCATTGAGATGCATTAACATGTTGATCGTATGTATGGGAATCGTACTTGTTGGTTTTAGTTGTGGCTGATCTTTGCTTTTGGAGCTACATATTTGTATATGATCTGTGAATCATTGAGATGCATTAACAGTTCCTTATATCTGTTCGCTCAGTGTTTACAAGTTAACGATCGATCACTAGCTAGCCTACTAATGCGCTCCTGGCTGTTTTAGTTGCGACGCAAGATCCGAAGTGGCAATTTTTTGAATAGAAATGCCTACCTCTGAAGAAACTGACAAGCTGCTCTGAAGAAAATGCCATGCGAATCTGAAGAAACTGCTAGCAAAAACGTTCGTAAATGCCTTATCTCCCAGCTAAAGTTCATCAATTAATGCACTCGGCTGCGACTCGTTGCATGCTGCTCCGCGTACTGGCTGCGAGCGATTTTGAGTGCCCGCATGCAGCCGGCCGTAATTAAGGCAGCTAACTAATGCGAAAAAGATGCGCTTTAATTGTTGTGGGCCTTTTAAATCCGTGGAATCATTATTGACAAGGAGGGAGATGATTCGAGTGCACTCGTTTGACCGTAAGCCCGGCGTGCGACCCAGCACGGACGGGACGGGACGGGACGGCACAGTCAGAATTTCAGTTTCTCTAGTTTTCCACGGCAAGCTGGCGTGCTAAGCCATGCCTGCTTCATTATGCATTGAAATCCGATGACCGTCGCGCTACCTTCCGCTTATAAGTACTGTTTCTCGGCCTTCTATGGTGGCACCGTGACCCAACTCACCCTATCCACATAAGCCCCCACCGGCCCGACGTTGCTCGCCACTTATCCTTGCTCTCGCCACGTCCGCCATGCCCCCGCCAGTCCACGATAGGCATGGCCGGCAGCGGTCACCGCCGGAACTAGTGTTCGGTTTTTCACCGGAAGGCAGGCGGAGGGAGGGGGCATTCTATCGGTCTTTAGATGGAAATGCGGAGATCGAGGACTTGTTGGAGCGCGGCCGCCTGGCGGAGGAGCAAGAGTTGTTGGAGCGCGACCGCTTGGCGGATGAGCAGCGTATCGCCGATTTGCGCCGCCAGCGGGACATGGAGCAGCAGCGCACCGACGCTCTGAGTCGCGAGCAGAGCGCCCGCACGTGGGCCGACTACGTGGAGGCCGGCGCCCGGCAAATAGCCCTGGAGGCTGTCGGGCACGCACGCGTTCGCGACGCCGATTTTTACTACCAGCTCGTCAAGTGGGTTTCCTGCTTAGAAGCCGAAGCTTCGGTGGACCACGCCGGCATGGAAAGCGCCAACGCGCACGAGCAATGCGCCCTATCGCACCTCTGGAAAGTCCTAGGCGAGGCAGAGGACGCCGGTGCCGGCGTTTAGCGTGTACCGCAGATGGCGGCCGGCATCGTCTAGTTAGCTAAGAGTAAGTTAGTACTTGTACGATACTAGAGTATTAGTGGAAGTAGATAGTTAACTTGGCTATGATGGTTGTCAACGTGGAAGTTCAGTACTCTATATGTGGATCAGACCTGTTACTTTGCTCTGAATGTTGAACTTTCCGTTTGAACATATGGAATGGGCTGTTATTTTTTTAAATGGGTTGTATTTGTCCTCCACGGGCTTAGAGGCTGACTTGTGGGCCTACCAAGTTGACGCGTACACAACCAGGAAATGATTGTACGTGGAGAGGATGACAGCAGGGACCCGCCAAGGTCATGGCAGTACGCAAGCAAAGTGCCTCCTTATTTCAATCCAATAAAAAATGGCTCCTCGTAATGGATTTCTGACATCTGGGTCCCATGCCATTGTCAACGTAGTCAATAAACGAGAGAGTTGCACAACGAGCGGCTGACATCAGGGACCCAGCAGCTCGCCCAGTTATTTTTGTTTTGGGTTAATTTGATAAATGCCACTCCAAATCTGGTGTTTCTAAGAAATGCCATTGCAATTTCCAAACTTTGAAAAATGCCATTTCATGCCATCCCCAGTGGCATTTTTTGAAGTCTGGAGTGGCGTTTTTCAAAGTTTGCAAATTGCAGTGGCGTTTTCCAAAGTTTGCAAAAATTGTAGTGGCATTTTTCAAAGTTTGGAAATTGGAGTGGCATTTTTATGAATCGCCATATTTGTTGTGGCATTTATCTAATTTGTTTTTGAGACGGAAGCAGGGTGTCAACTGGGCTGTGCGGGGCACTCTGGCATGTCTAGACAGCCTTCTCTTTTATGTTTACCACAGACCAGCCGAGTAGATTTTTTTCTTTCTGAAAATGGCTAGGCCAGTTTTTTTGTGATTTGCCAAGTATGTCGCTTTGTCAGGCCTATTGGGCTGCAAATCTTTCAACACGAGGAGAGCTTCATTCGGCTGGACGAGAAAATGGCCTATCAGTAATGAGAAATGGGCTGTACATTTTTAAAACACATTAAACCGGCAATTACTTTCAAATTTCTTTTTTTCATTTCAAGATTTTAAATTTCATTAATTTTTATGCGTGGACAATTTGTTGGATTTTATATTGATATACATTTATTTTTAAAATCAGTTTGAATGTGACTCGAAATTTCGGGATTAAAAATAGTTCGGACCGCACCGAAATATGCAACATTTCGTATAATTTTTTAAACGTGGCCACAATATGGGCTGTTATGCTAACAAAAAGAATATGTGCTCCAAAAAAACCTTCAGAATTAGCAAATGGGCTGTAAATTAATAGAAATAATGGCAGATGGGTTGTATGCTGTTTTCCACAGATTTGAGGCTTTCCTAAAAAAAAGGTTGACGCACAAGCAGTGACTGTTGGATGTCCATCCAACGGCCGTCGTGCTGCTTCAATCTCTGCTCTTCCTGCTCTAGCCGCTCAAACAAGCGCCGGCGGGACTGCCTGCTCCCTCCTCCCTGCGGCCGGCTGTGCTGCCGCGCAGGCTTCACCGCCCCACCGTAATCCCATCGCTGGCCTAGCCATCCCTCTACTCACCCACACCTGTTGTTATTCTCCGGCGACGGCAGACGAACCAGTAAACCCTTGTATAGTCGTACTCCCCTCTGCGTGGGAAACAACTACCGAGTCTTCCCTGCCTCCGTGTCATTCCCTTCCTAGGCCTCACCGTCGTCCATCGCCCTGGTGCTCCCGCCACGGCCTGGTTAACGTGGTCAACGACCGACATGCATCTGAAGTGGATTGTACGTGGAGAGGCTGACAGCTGGGTCCACGGCCGCACGCAAGAAAATGCCTCCTTATTACGCGCAAAATAATGATTCATCCTCCTGACATCTGGGACCTACCGAAAGGGCCTTTGTATTTCGCGAAAAAAACGTTACCGTCGCTGACAGCTCGGACCCACCAGCTATATCTTCGCACGCAAGGAAGTGCGTCCTTATTACGCACAAAAAAATGAATACTCCCCCTGCTAGCTGGGACCCAGTATAGTGGGAGGCTGACTTGTGGGCCTACTAAGTTGACGGGGACGGAGGGCTTTGTCAACTTAGTCAATATGCCTGATGCTAGCTCCAGTGACCGTATGATGTCCATCCAACGGCCGTAGTGCTTCTTCAACCTCTGGTCTTGTTGCTCCAGCTGCCCAAAGCAGCGCCGGTCGTGCCGCATGCTCCTGCCTCCCGTGGCCGGCTGTGCTGCCGTGGAGAACTCACCGCCCCCTACTATTCCCATCGCTGGCCAGGCCCTGCGGCGACGGCAGCCTCACACCGCAGCCGAACCAGTGAACCCTCGTACTCCTCTCCGCGCGGGCTTCCACTGCCGTGTCTTCCCCGGCTCCGCATCATCCCCTTCCTAGGCCTCGCCGTCGTCCACCGCCCTGGTGCTCTCGGCGCGGCGTGGTCAACGTGGTCAAGGAACAGCTTCCATCGGACGTGGACTGTACATGGAGAGGCTGACAGCTGGGTCCACAGCCACAGCAAGGAAGTGCCTCCTTATTACGCGGAAAATAATTATTCCTCTACCTGACAGCGGGGACCCACTGGACGGGCCACCGTATTTCGCGAAAAAAACATTTCCCCCTGACTGCGAGGACCCACCAGCTACATCTTAGTACGCAAGGAAGTGCGTCCGGGCAAAAAAAACGATTCCCCCCCTGACTGCTGGGACCCACCAGCTACATCTTCGCAGGCAAGGAAGTGCCTGACAGTCGGGACCCACCTGGTCGAAGCGTACGTAGCATTGTCATTCTGGTCGCGAACGTGTACGTACATACAGGTCGATGTAGAGGCGTGCACGTGTCGTAGTAGAGGCGCGCACGTAGCATGTACACGTATGTACAACATCCAGTGTGCAAGAAATAAAATACGGCCACGTACGTACATACGGGCAGGGTCTCGAACGCCTACTCGCGCATATGTACGGCCAGGGCTCGTGTACATGCCTGGGTCGGAACGGAGAAACAACGTCGTCGTCGTGTTCATGGGGAGCCAACTGGCTGGGTCGGAACGGAATGCGTCGTCGTGTTCATCGGGAGGGCTTGGACAGAACAGCCGATGAAACGAGGCCTGGCGTACCGCAGAACGGAGGAAACGGCCTTGTGTTCGACCGGCCATGTTTGAAACGAGATCCTTTTCATCGGGAGGGGTTTGGCGTACCGCAAAACGGAGGAAACGGATCTCCTACGGTCGAAACGGGGGTCCTGTTGATCGGGAGGGGTGTGGCGTACCGCAAAACAGAGGAAACAGACTTATGTTGGAGCGCTACTGTCGAAACGAGGGTCCTGTTCATCGGGAGGGGTGTGGCGTACCGCAAAACGGGACTCCACGGGACACTGTTCATCTTCACCGTCGACCCCCTCCAGCCTCCACGGGCTACTGTTCATCCACCGTCGACCTCCTCCAGCCTCCACCTGCGACTGTTCATCCACGGGCTCCTGTTCATCCAGCCTCCACCACGCGCTACTCCACCGGCTACTGTTCAACAAGCCCTCTCCACGGGCTCCTGTTCAACCACCCCTCCACGGGCTACTGTTCATCCAGCCCTCCACCGTCCACTATTCATTCTGCCCTCCACGGGGTGGTCCTGTTCATCCTGCCCGCCACGGGGTCCTGTTCATCCAACCCCAACCGGCTCGATCGATCGGGGTCCTGTTCATCCAGAGGCAACACCACGGGGTCCTGTTCATCCAGCCCCACCGGGAACTATTCATCCAAACCCCCCCAGCAACGCTCACTGTTCAGCTAGAGGCAGCATCGATCGGCTTCAGTTAGCAGCAGTAGCGAAGAAATCGCTCGATCGGGTTCAGTTAACAGCCATCGATCGATCGCTCGGGTTCAGTAACGCGTAGCCTGCAGTGCAATCACTCGGGTTCAGTTAGAGCCCAACGCCTCGCTCGGGTTCAGTTAGAGCCAACGCCTCGCACACACGCGTGTACGTGTACGAGAGAAACGCACATCGCTCGGGGCCCGACCTCCCACCGTAACCGGGAACTCCCCGAAATTTTCCTCGCCCTCGCTTCTACCACGGGTTTTTCCGTCATGGACGGCCCAAAGAATGTCATGCAGCTGCGTCTCCGGCCCGCCCAGGACGAAAAGCCCATTTTCTGTCATGATTTTTTGTCATAGAAGTAGGAGCCCACCACATCTATGATGATACCGGGTTTTGTCACAATTATCGTCATAGAAGTGTCATATGTATGACAGAAAAAAATTCGTTCGGCCCAAAATGTCACGGATGTGTCTTTTTTTTGTAGTGAAATGTATTCGAATAGCTGCATACCCACCCCACATTTGGGCTATGTTTGGGGCAGTGTTATCTGTTGCAACAAATGGGGGCGGTTTGCCAAGCTCCATTGGGCCAGTGTTTTTTGTCCATACAAATAGGCCAACAATATGTGGAAGTGCAAATATGTACTCATATCACCTTATTCACATAGTTGAACTCAAATCGCAACAATGACAAGTATATCCCATAAAAATAAGTATTTATACACCCATCACATTCCGTTGCAATATGCATACATGTATCAATAATATTGATATTTTACTGTTCCAAAACGTCTTTGTTGAGCTATGACAAGGGGTGGAAATCTACGTGGTAGGTGTTTTTTCTTCATGGTCACATCAACTGCCATTCTTTGACATAATAAAATTATGAGCATCATGTGCACTGTTATTCCTTCCTAGCGCTCTTTTCAAAATCTTTCTCCGGAGTTTGCTGGATGATTCTGAGAATCCAGGAAAATTTTCAATCTTTATAAACCTTGCCTCTGCCTTTTATGTTGGGCAGGACCTCATTTGAATCATCTCAAACTCCATCAAAACCCATTCAAACCCTAAATTCCAAGTTTTGGGATTTGAATCTTGCCTTTGTGATTACAAAGGAGTCCCCATTTCCTTTGTTCTATTGAGCCTCCAAAATTCTCAGAAATCATTCTATATCTTTGCACCCTGGATATGCAAAAATATTGCCAAGTCATATGCAATATTTTTTATCTAGGATTAATTCCTTCTTTTGTCTATCTGAGGAATTAAATCCAGAGGCATAGCTAGACATCTCTACAGTTTATGAAAATTTGTGGAGATGATCTTTATGTCTATCCCAAGCTCTGGCAAAAATATTTGCCATATTTAAATAAGGTAAATTGCCTTTTCCTATTTTAAGCCAATATTTCATTTCTGCCACTTTCCAAAGAAACTACCATTTCTATAGCCAGGAAAATTCCCAAATAATTTTTGGAGCTGGTACTTGCTATATCTAGATCATTTCCACCCAAAACCTTTGTTTCGTAGTCCAGAATTTGAGCACATGATCCAAAGCAAGTTTTTGCCCTGTCTGAAGCTTTGTGAAGGAAGTGACTATTCCTTAATCCATTTGAGCTGAAATTTTGCAGAGTGGTCCACATTGATAAATCGCTAACTCAAACCTAGAATCAGCTCAATCCATTCATCCAATCTTCCTCTACAATTTTCTCAAGTTTGTGTCTAGATTCTCACTTTGTGAAGGAAGTACCTTCATGGAGTATCCAAACGAGCTGAAACTTTACCAGCTCATTAAATAGCTTAAATCATTGGTCGCCACCAAATTTCAGTTATGTTCATTTAGCCAATTTTCCCCAGCACCCTCTTTTGCATTTCTGGCCAGTTTGGCACTTTGCACAACAAGTACTAGCTCGCCTCATCTTTTTGGGCTGATATTTTGGCTTAGTGGTCACCTTAGTAGATGACCACACTCACCCAAATCCCATGCCTAAGGGGGCTGTGCACTGTCTAGTCTTTCCATCAAACTGTTTGCTGCTGGAACTTGTTTGTGTAGGTTTCTCCCACAGCAGAGGCTTCTAGTTGATTCCAGCCACATATCTCATCTATATGAGCAGTGAGACGTCCTGTTGACATGATTTAACATTCAAGATAATGTCAGGACTAGTATGGCCGTGGTGACCATGAGTGTAGCCGGCCAAAATGGTGGTTTGCGCACTGTTCTCATCGGCAGGCCTGCTCCGGCCAGCTTTGGCTCGTTTGGTCATGTCCACCGGCTCCCCTACGTCCGTGTACCCCCTCTCTACCACTTTCTGATGGGGAACGTAGTATTTCAAAAAAATTCCTACGATCACGCAAGATCTATCTAGGTGATGCATAGCAACGAGAGGGGAGAGTGTTGTCTACGTACCCTTGTAGACCGAAAGCGGAAGCGTTATGACAATGCGGTTGATGTAGTCGTACGTCTTCACGATCCGACCGATCCTAGCACCGAAGGTACGGCACCTCCGTGATCTGCACACGTTCAGCTCGGTGACGTCTCACGAACTATAGATGCAGCTGTGGTCGAGGGACAGTTTCGTCAGCACGACGGCGTGATGACGGTGATGATGAAGTTACCGATGCAGGGCATCGCCTAAGCACTACAACGATATGACCGAGGTGGAAATCTGTGGAGGGGGCACCGCACACGGCTAAACAATCAACTTGTGTGTTTATGGGGTGCCCCCCTCCCCCGTATATAAAGGAGTGGAGGGGAAGGCCGGCCCTCTCTATGGCGCGCCCAAGGGGGGGAGTCCTACTCCCAGTAGGAGTAGGTTTTCCCCCTTCCCTAGTTGGAGTAGGAGAAGAAGGAAGAGGGAGAGGGAGAGAAGGAAAGGGTGGTCGGCCCCCTTCCCAATTCGGATTGGGCTTTGGGGGGGCGCCATAGCCCAATTGTCTATCTGAGGGAGGGGGGTTGTCGGTGTCAAAACTGGCGGATCTCGGGTAGGGGGTCCCGAACTGTGCGTCTAAGGCGGATGGTAACAGGAGGCGGGGGACACAATGTTTACCCAGGTTTGGGCCCTCTCGATGGATGTAATACCCTACTTCCTGCTTGATTGATATTGATGACCTGAGTATTACAAGAGTTGATCTACCACAAGTTCGTAGAGGCTAAACCCTAGAAGCTAGCCTATGATTATGATTGTTCTTGTCCTATGGACTAAACCCTCCGGTTTATATAGACACGGAGGGCGCTAGGGTTACACAGAGTCGGTTACAAGGGAGGAGATCTACATATCCGTATTGCCAAGCTTGCCTTCCACGCAAAGGAGAGTCCCATCCGAACATGGGACAAAATCTTGAGTCTTGTATCTTCATAGTCCAACAGTCCGGCTAAAGTATATAATCCGGCTGTCCGAGGACCCCCTAATCGAGGACTCCCTCAGTAGCCCCTGAACCAGGCTTCAATGACGATGAGTCCGGCGCGCAGATTGTCTTCGGCATTGCAAGGCGGGTTCCTCCTCCGAATACTCCATAGAAGATTTTAAACACAAGGATCGTGTTCGGCTCTGTAAAATAAATTCCACATACCACCGTAGAGAGTATAATATTTTCACAAATCTAATCTGCTGACAAGTTTCATAGTGTGACATCACGCCACGGCCCGATCATTATTCAAACCGTTTCTCCTAACCAGCTACTGCACATATTGCGAGGCGGTTTTCTTGGCATGTCTTGTCGAAGCAGAGATCGTGTCCCCCTATCACGGGATTCTCATCAATACGGGTGTGGGTAACCCAACCGCGCCATCAATTACAGCACTTCGGGAATAAGCGAGTTTACCAGGCAGGTGGGGAGGCGCGTAGTTTCTTCCGCCCTTATAAAGGGACAAGGATTCATCTTTTTCACCCACGCCTTCTTCTTCCTTGCTCCTCCATTCTTGCGCACTCGAGCTCCAGCGCCCAAGTTCGCATTTTCTCCTCAAAACCACTCCAAGCATGTCGGAGCGGGGGGCAAGTGGATGGTCTCCTCCGTTATGGAGGAGGACATCACAAAGCTCCGGGGAGCGAGATACCTAGCCGCAGATATCGCGCACCGGCTACCAGATGCGGGGCAGATCGTCCCTACTCCAGAACCCCATGAGAGGGTGGTATTTCTTACCCACTTCGTCCGCGGACTGGGATTTCCCCTCCACCCGTTTGTCCGTGGGCTCATGTTCTACTACGGGCTGGACTTTCATGATCTGGCCCCCAATTTCATCCTCAACATCTCGGCGTTTATCGTCGTGTGTGAGGCCTTCCTCCGCATCAGGCCCCACTTCGGCCTGTGGCTGAAGACCTTCAACGTTAAACCGAAGGTGGTGGTTAGCCAACAAGCGGAGTGCGGAGGCGCCATGGTGGGAAAAATGCCCAATGTCACCTGGCTCGAAGGCTCCTATGTGGAGATTGTAAAGGGGTGGCAATCGGGGTGGTTCTACATCACCGAGCCGCGCGACACCAACTGGGTGGCGGCCCCAGAATTTTGATCCGGAATCCCCATGCGGCTCACCTCCTGGAAAGAGAAGGGCCTATCCTGGGGTTCATCGGTGGAGCTGACCGGACTCCAGACCTGCGTCAAAAACATGATAAGCAAGAAAATCAAGCTTGTCAACGTGGTCCAAGTCATGCTCTTCCGCTGGATCCTCCCGTGTCAAAGACGGGCATTCAATTGGTGGGAGTTCGACCCGGCTAAGCATTAGACGCTGCGAGAGCTCTTCGACACGACGCACAAGGACATCTGGAAGGTGCTGTTCAAGGGCGCCGAGGTACCTCCTCCCCTTACAGAGGACCGCGGACTCAGCGCAAAGCGCCCTGCCAATCCGGTAAGTCTTTTATATCTCATAAGATGTTCTTTTCCCCAGTATAACCATGTGGGATCTAAGCCTCCACACCATTTAACAGGACTGGGTAGCGGCAGCGGAGCAGATCGATTATCCAGCCCCCCTGCCCGAAGATCCAGCAGATGCTCTCCTAATGGAGATGCTGGTTCCGGCGCCTTATGAGGTGCCGGAGAAGAAGGCCAAGAAGAAGGCCACGGGGACCAGGAAGGGTCTCCGGCGCAAGGTTATATCAGACTCATCGTCCGAAAACACCAAGGCGCACTCCTCCCACGAAAACGAGGAGGAGGAAGAGGAAAGTTCTCCCCCCTAGCCGGGGCGCGGGACAGGAAAAGGATGGCCGCCCCATCAGGGGAGGCCGAAGGGTCCAAGAAGGGAAGGACCCTCCTCCCGGACAGCTCCACGACGGCCGGTTTCAGCGACGAGGAGTGGTTACCCAGGGACAAGCCCCTGGCGAAGTCATGAGTATCCGGATACCATAATAATTCTTGGTACATTTTATTGTACTGCTTCTTATCACGCCGAACATGATTATGCAGTCCATCCCGAGCCCATATCGACGTATCTTCGTCGGATGATTCTTTTGGCCCGTCAGATATGAACAGCGATTCACTCCCGACCGCCTCCTCCCCCCGACCTATGGATGACGCCGAGGTGTTGTCTCAAAGGGAACTGAACCAAGGGGAGACAGTTCCGGAGGTGCCCCAAGGCGACATTCTAGGCGTGGGGCGCACGAGTGGCAAGACTCCCCTGGGCCCTAACACCGGGGGCAGCAAGTCTAGCCCCAAGCCGAATACGGCAACGGAACCTCCAGTGGTTCCGGATTCTGTCAGGCAACCCCTCGCTAAGGGGGGCAAGCTGTCTGTGCCGATGGCCTCTGTCCATCCAGAGGCATCGGACAACTTGCTGGAAGTGCTTCACGGCGCTTCCATTGACGAAGAGCACCGCACTATTATGAGTGCGGTAGTCAAGAAGGTTCAGTCTGCTAAGAGCGGACTAACTGAAGCTTGTGCCAGCCTCCTAACCGGCTTTGAGGTAAGTAATCAAATTGTAAGAAAATGCTACAGCATAGACCGTAGCCCCTGATGCTCTGTTTGGCGTTCGCGAAGAAAGGCCGAATATAGGATCAAATAATAATCGCAGGAGTCTAATCAAAATGTGTCTATGTGAATAAGCAGGCTTCACTGCTGGCCGCCGCCGCTCGTACTGCGGAGGTCCCCGCACTGAAGCGGGACCTTGAGCAGTCTAAGGAAGAGCTCGGCCTTACCAATAGGCAGCTCAAAGGGAACAAAGGTAAGTGACACCCCGTCTGAAAATTGATAATGAAAATTTTGGTTTTGGAATAATAGGATCGTCATGAATTTTGCTAGGGGCCACGATCGAAGGGGCGCCCTGCAGAGGGCGCTATCCGAGGCCGAAGACAGAGCAGCCAAGGAGCGTATCGAGCGAGAGAAGCAAGAGGCCCGAGTAGGCGAGGTGCAGCTGGATTATGATAGTGTCCTGAAGGGTGCTCGCCTTGTGGCGGAGGAATGTGCCAAGGATGTAATATTTGAATGAATGTACTCATGTGATCCTGTAATATGAAACGAGTTCATCTGCGCTATGCAACGCTTGTTAATTTAAAATATTACCTTCTGTGCGGCCGTTTATAAAATCTGAGAGTTGGCCAGTCGTCGGCTTCTACCCCATTGTAACTAGTACTGAGGTCTTCGGGATAAACCTGAGCACTCTTTATCCCAATTTTGGGTCCTTCGAAGGAGGTGTTCAGCACAACGAACCAGGCAATCGGACTATAAAGCTTTATCACTCTCACTTAGCCATAGAAGTCTACAATTTTAAATTTTGGCGAAGCCCCTAGTATTCGGAAGGCCGAATTTGGGGCGCTATATACGCCTAAGTCGGGCAAGGCCGACTCCTCGCCCGAAGCGGAAAAAGTATTGAAGGACTTCAGACCTCTCGAACAGCGACCAACTCTCGCCTCATCATGACAGTCAGTTTTTGGCTTTCTCTACTGAGGTGCTCGTACGGAAGAATCGGGACACAATCGCAGTAGTTCTCCCAGTGCTACCTTAGCTGATATAGCGGAACGTAAGGTACCAAAACATGGGAGCCGGGCAAACCCAACTATTGACCCAAGACATGATTCGGAGCTGATGCATATAATGCTATAAGTTCGGGGTGCCGCACTGTCGAAAGTGTTCGGACTTTTCACGCCGTGTTATGGGGTATACTGAAGCCCCTGGCGCACTGGTCGTACCAGAATGTACGGGTGCAATTTGTCGTAAAATAAGCAGACAAGGAAAAAGGAAATGCAATAATAGACTAACGCTATGCATTGTTATTTAAATAATACGTCAAAGCGTACAGATATAAGTAGTGCAATAAGCAAAAAATAGGACTATTTGACATGTCCTATCCAAGGGCAGGCTGCGTATTGGTATGTAAAACAGGTATTCGATCGTTATCAGAGACCACCTGGGATTCCCTTGTATGTCAGAGCGTCTTGCTTCCTTGGTATTTCCTTCCCGCAATGAGTCAACAATCAGACTGCCGGAGAGGTCTTCCAGAGAGTAAGGTCCTGAAAGAGAGAAAATGATAAAGGTATATGTGCCCTGGGGCGGTTGAGCCGCATTGTGGGTCGTGCCATAGCCGTGCCTCCGCCTATGACCATGGTATCTTGAGTGCGTAGTTATGTACGCGCGTCACAAATTTCGCCGCTAGACTGGGACTATGGCGGAGGCCAAATTGCTATCCAAGTTCTGAACGTGCCTGGAGATCCTGTGGCAGGTTACTCCGGACTCGCTTGAAGGTGTCCGGGGCCTTTTCGCCGAATTGGCGGTTGGCCTCAGAAGGCTGCTTTGTGCTTCCGCTGCGAGGGCTGCAGTGTGCTCCTCCGTGCGGAGCGAGCGTTCTGTGTTTCCATAAACTGGTATAACTCCACGAGGTCCTGGCATTTTCAGCTTGAGGTACGCATAGTGCGGTACCGCATTGAATCTTGCAAATGCGGTTTGTCCGAGTAGTGCGTGATAGCCACTATGGAAGGGGACGATATCGAAGATTAGCTCCTCGCTTCAGAAGTTGTCCGGAGATCCGAAGACCACTTCCAGTGTGATTGAGCCCATGCAACAGGCCTCTACACCTGGTATGACACCCTTGAAGGTGGTTTTTGTGGGTTTGATCCTCGAGGGGTCTATACCCATTTTGCGCACTATATCCTGATAGAGCAGGTTCAGGCTGCTGCCACCGTCCATAAGGACTCGAGTGAGGTGAAATCCGTCGATGATGGGATCAAGAACCAATGCGGCAGAACCGCCATGACGGATACTAGTGGGGTGGTCCCTACGATCAAAAGTGATCGGACAAGAAGACCATGGGCTGAACTTTGGGGCGACTGGCTCCATCGCACAGACGTCCCTTAGTGCACGCTTCCGTTCCCTCTTGGGAATATAGGTTGCCTATATCATGTTCACCGTTTTCACTTGGGGAGGAAATTTCTTCTGTCCTCCTGTGTTCGGCGGCCGGGGCTCCTCCTCATCGTCGCTATGCAGCCCCATTTCCTTGTTTTCGGTATTCAACTTGCCGACCTGCTTGAACACCCAGCATTCTCTATTGGTGTGATTGGCTGGCTTATCGGGGGTGCCGTGAATTTGACACGAGCGATCGAGTATGCGGTCCAAACTGGACGTGCCCGGATTGCTTCTTTTGAACGACTTCTTCCGCTGACCGGATTTAGAGCCACTGAATCCGGCATTGACTGTCGTGTCTTCGGCGTTGTCGCCATTGTTGCGGCGCTTGTGTCTGTTGCGATGTGGTCTGCCGTTACTATCTTTGGCATCTGAATTGCCATGATTTCTTGATGTGTTGTTGCTGCGAGCCAGCCAGCTATCCTCGCCCGCACAAAAGCGGGTCATGAGTGTCGTGAGGGCTGCCATAGACTTCGGCTTCTCTTGGCCGAGGTGCCGGGCAAGCCACTCGTCACGGATGTTATGCTTAAATGCCGCTAAGGCCTCTGCATCCGGACAGTCGACAATTTGGTTCTTCTTAGTTAGGAACCAGGTCCAGAATTTCTTGGCCGATTCCCCTGGCTGCTGAGTTATATGGCTCAAGTCATCAGCATCCGGTGGTCGCACATAAGTGCCCTGGAAGTTGTCAAGGAATGCATCTTCCAAATCCTCCCAACTGCCAATGGAGTTCGCTGGAAAGACATTCAGCCAATGCCGAGCTGGTCCTTTGAGTTTTAGTGGGAGGTACTTGATGGCATGTAGATCGTCACCGCGGGCCATGTGGATGTGGAGGAGGAAATCCTCGATCCATACCGCGGGGTCTGTTGTACCATCATATGACTCAATGTTCACGGGTTTAAATCCTTCTGGGAATTCGTGATCCATTACTTCATCAGTGAAGCATAGGGGGTGTGCGGCTCCTCTGTCTCGGGCTATGTCACGACGTAGTTCATACGAGTCTTGTCTGCTGTATTCTGCCTGGCCGGATTTGCTTTTAGTGTATCCGGCATGACGATCATCGTCACGCGTTGGGGCGCGCCCCCGTGATCCGTAGATCGATCTTGTATGTCCTGCTTTGTTTTTCCAATACGTCTCACAGGTCATGCGTGTTGCCCCGGGCCTTGGTGTTTTTGTTTGTTTGGCGACGGGGTGCGGGCTGGACTTCGGGCTAATATGCCCCACTGTCTCGGCCACGAGGTGGCCGATCAGCCGCATCATACGCTGGTAATGCAGGTTTTAATGCTTCCTCCTCGAGTTGGGGTACCAACCTGCGCTTTGGGTAACTCTAGGTTGGGCGCTCGAGTTCGTATTCCTCGGCCGCCAGGACCTCAGTCCATCTATCCGCTAGCAGATATTGATCAGCTCGAAGCTGTTGTTGCTTTTTCTTCAGGCTATTTGCTGTGGCTATAAGCCGGCGCTTGAAGCGCTCCTGCTCGACGGGATCCTCGGGCATGATAAATTCTTCGTCGCCGAGGCTCACCTTGTCTTCGGAGAGAGGCATGTAATTGTCATCCTCTGATTCTTCGTCTGCTGCCTGTTCCTGAGGGCTAGCTTGTTCATCCTCCTGTTCGAGGACTGGCTGGAGGGGATTGTCTTCGTCTTCGGCACTATCCGGAGCGTTATTGTCTCTTGTGCCGGTATCGCTGCTTTTGCTATGGCAGGACTTAGAGCGGCGCCGCTGACGCCGGTGCTTGGATTGCTTCTTGGAGGGGTTATCCTCCGTTGCCTTATCGCCATCGCCTTCTTTGGAGGTGTCCACCATGTATATATCATATGATGAGGTGGCAGTCCAGCGCCCTATGGGTAGTGGTTCCTGTTCGTCTCCTGCATCGTCGTCCATACCGTCGATGTCTTCGGAGCCGAAATCGAGCATGTCCGTTAAATCGTCGACAGTGGCTACTACGTGGGTGGTGGGTGGGGAGCGAATTTCTTCGTCGTCGGCATCCCACTCTAGCCGGACATAGTTCGGCCAAGTGTCTCCTGACAAGGAGAGAGACCTTAATGAGTTTAGCACGTCGCCCAGTGGTGAGTGCTGAAAGATATCCGCGGAGGAAAACTCCATGATCGGTGCCCAATCAGATTCGATTGGCACGGACGCAGGCGGTTCGAAGCCCGTGGCCGGGGACGAATCCAAGTGTCCGGCAACACGGGTCTCATAAGAGGTGAAGTCAGTATTCGGCTCTATCGCCGCTGCGTGCGCGACCTCTGTGGTGGGGTCTATCCACCTGTCCTCGGACGGCACGATCTGCTCCGGATTGAGGGCCGGAGTAGTTGTAGGTGTGATCTCCCGAACACTGTCCGACGGCAGAGCTAAGTTATGCTCGTCGTGACTATGCGGCGCACCTGACATGGGCTCGAATCCGTCGAAGATCAAGTCTCCGCGGATGTCGGTAGTATAGTTCAAGTTTCCAAACCTGACCTGATGGCCAGGGGCGTAGCTCTCGATCTGCTCCACATGGCCAAGCGAGTTGGCCCGCGGTACGAAGCCGCCGAATACGAAGATCTGTCCGGGGAGGAAAGCCTCGCCCTGGATCAAATCGTTGTCGATGATCGAAGGAGCCATCAAGCCTTTATCGCGGCGGCACAGTGGAACTCTCAATGAAAGCACCAATGTCGGTGTCAAAACCGGCGGATCTCGGGTAGGGGGTCCCAAACTGTGCGTCTAAGGCGGATGGTAACAGGAGGCGGGGGACACAATGTTTACCCAGGTTCGGGCCCTCCCGATGGATGTAATACCCTACTTCCTGCTTGATTGATCTTGATGATATGAGTATTACAAGAGTTGATCTACCACGAGATCGTAGAGGCTAAACCCTAGAAGCTAGCCTATGATTCTGATTGTTCTTGTCCTACGGACTAAACCCTCTGGTTTATATAGACACCGGAGGGGGCTAGGGTTACACAGAGTCGGTTACAAGAGAATATCTACATATCCGTATTGCCAAGCTTGCCTTCCACGCAAAGGAGAGTCCCATCCGGACACGGGACGAAATCTTGAGTCTTGTATCTTCATAGTCCAACAGTCCGGCTAAAGTTTATAATCCGGCTGTCCGAGGACCCCCTAATCCAGGACTCCCTCAGGGCGCGCCCCCACCTTGGCCGCCTCCTCCTCTCTTCCACCATGGCCAATTAAGGCCCATTAACTCCCCGGGGGGTTCCGGTAACCTCCCGGTACTCCAGAAAGATTCCCGAACCACTCGGAACCTTTCCGGTGTCCAAACATAGCCTTCCAGTATATCAATCTTTATGTCTCGACCATTTCGAGACTCCTCGTCATGTCCGTGATCACATCTGAGACTCCGAACAACCTTCGGTACATCAAAACACATAAACTCATAATACCAATCGTCATCGAACGTTAAGCGTGCGGACCCTACGGGTTCGAGAACTATGTAGACATGACCGAGACTCATCTCCGGTCAATAACCAATAGCGGAACCTAGATGCTCATATTGGTTCCTACATATTCTAATAAGATCTTTATCGGTCAAACCGCATAACAACATATGTTGTTCCCTTTGCCATCGGTATGTTACTTGCCCAAGATTCAATCATCGGTATCATCATACCTAGTTCAATCTCGTTACCGGCAAGTCTCTTTACTCGTTCCGTAATGCATCATCCCGCAACAAACTCATTAGTCACATTGCTTGCAAGGCTTATTGTGATGTGCATTACCGAGAGGGCCCAGAGATACCTCTCCGAAACACGGAGTGACAAATCCTAATCTCGTTCTATGCCAAACCAACAAACACCATCGGAGACACCTGTAGATCATCTTTATAATCACCCAGTTATGTTGTGACGTTTGATAGCACACTAAGTGTTCATCCGGTATTCGGGAGTTGCATAATCTCATAGTCATAGGAACATGTATAAGTCATGAAGAAAGCAATAGCAATAAACTAAACGATCATAGTGCTAAGCTAACGGATGGGTCAAGTCAATCACATCATTCTCTAATGATGTGATCCCGTTCATCAAATGACAACACATGTCTATGACTAGGAAACTTAACCATCTTTGATTAACGAGCTAGTCAAAGTAGAGGCATACTAGTAACACTCTGTTTCTCTATGTATTCGCACATGTATTAAGTTTCCGGTTAATACAATTCTAGCATGAATAATAAACAGTTATCATGAAATAAGGAAATAAATAATAACTTTATTATTGCCTCTAGGGCATATTTCCTTCACTTTCCCCCTCTGATTGGTCCCTCCCCATGCCACGGCAGTCGCCGCGGCGACAGTGCACGCCCGTGACCATCGTCGTTTTCTTCATGGTGCCCCCTTCCCCTTGTTTCTTCCTCCCCGAGCTGTCTACTCCCTCTGGCGATCGTCGGGTCGGCGCCTCTCCCCGCTTGCAACCTCGCCGCGAGCAACAGCGCGCCGGTCAGCTCGACGCACCCACTGTTGATGCTCAGCTATAAAAGCCGCAACGTGAGCCCTCCCCGAGCAAGCCAAACTCCCTCAGCCTTCTACCCACTTCCTCTGGTGCATCATAGTGCACTCGCCCGACCGAATCCCTCGCCGGAGCGCTCAGATTTCCGACGAGCCTCCCCACGGCTCCGCCGCCATTCCACTCGCTCGAGCACCCCCACGCCTCGTCTGACCCAGGGATGGACGCGCCACTCTCCGGCGACCGTCCCCGGCCCGTCGCCCATCCCTGTTCCCCAGCGCCACCTTCCAATGACCTGACCCTGCCGCCCACTGTCTCCCCTCGTCGCCGCACTTCCAGCCACCCCTGTCGCCTGTGCTACCCACCCTTAGATGCGGTGCTCGCTGGTGACCTTGTCTGCATTATCGTCGCCTGGTCGAAGGGCTCTCCTGAGCACCGTGGTTGCACCTGCGCCGAAGCTCTCGTCGCCCAGTCGGGGATCAGACGAGGAGAAGAAAGAAGAAGAGGAGGAGGAGAGAGAAGGAGGTGCGGGACCCACCTGTTGGCGACATAAGAGGTGGCCCAGCTAGCCACGTCAGTGAAGTGGAGGCGCTTTCCTCCAAAGCCGCCTCCCTGCGCTGAAAGCGTATTTTGGCAAAAATGTGTTTTCTGTTCCCAGCCACCTGCGCTAAAACGCTTAGATAGTGAACGTTCACTGGTTAAGAGCAGGAACAGACAGTTTTCTATTTATTCTCTGCCTAACGAGTGAACGGCCACAACTTCGCAACAGTAAGTCTGATTTAGGTGATTCCAAAACCCACACTTTTTGTTCATCGAGCCCTTTCCGATGGTATCATTTTCGTGGTGTTTACACATTCTGAAAATAACCATTTTACCATTGCCCGACATCCAGCCCCTTTGAGAGGAAATCTTTTTCCGGCATATGCTTCCGCGAGGTGATCGCACTTCTTCCCAGAGTATTCATCGTCCCCCACCCAAGCGAACATCTTATCATGAGCCCCAGACTTGCATGTTGACTTTGCTTGCACCATGTGTGTCTGTGTACACTACTAGAAAAAGGCTTACTAGTGGCGCACCAGTTTTGCCTACTAATGGCGCACTACTGGTGCGCCACTAGCACCACGCCACTAGTATTTTTTACTAATGGCGCACCACTAGTGCGCCATTAGTATCTGGTATACTAATGGCGCACGAGGCAGTGCGCCATTAGTAAAGGCCACGGTGCGCCATTAGTAAGCCTCCCAGGGGGCCATATTTACCCATGTGCCTAGCCATACTAATGGCGCACCACGTGGTGATGCGCCATTAGTATCCTCTGGCATACTAATGGCGCACTGCATGGTGATGCGCCATTAGTACCCTTTGGCATACTAATGGGCACTGCGGTGTGATGCGCCATTAGTATGTATATTAGGGATTATTTTTTTTCTTTTCTGATTTTTGCACAGACTACAAAATATATTATTGGACAGAATATAAGCAGCACCACACAGCAACAGCAGATTCATCGAATACAATAGAAGATTAGTCTCCGAATACAATTCATCATATTAGTCTCCGAATTCAAAAGACCGAACAAAGATAGAACATTACAAGTCTCGAGACCGCGAGTAGCGAGTTTGTCTTCACATTACAAGTCGATATCGATCATCTAAACTACCATCACATAGAAGAGAGCTGCGGTCATCACGATGAGCATCATCGCGATGAAACTGGTCTTCATCCGGTTCCTCCAACGCTCCCTCCTCTCTCCCGCTAGATAGCGCGCGTATCTAGATTCCGCCTCCGCCCTAGTGGTGTACCCTTTGTAACTGTTACCGCTGAAACGGTGAACCTGTCTCCGACACTCCTCCCAGTCGTCGTAGACTCCGGGAACCTTACCCTTGTACACGACATACGACGGCATCTCTATGCACTAGCCAAACAACAGACAATACATAAGCAATATATAAGTATGCAACAAAAGGATCGGAAGAGAAAAGCAAGACATTAATAGCACGATTCATGGTCCTACTAATAAATAGCATCGATTACATCTAAGTTGAACGACTGTCCAAACCAAAGAGACATACAAGTTCATTAAAGTTTAATTACAACAAGAGCTAATCAATGTTTCAGAACTACACATAGCATCACTACTTTCGACTCGACTCATGGGACCGGAGCGTGGATGAAGCCGCCGTCTGTCGTGATGGTCATGAAGTCGCGGGCGTTGTCAGCCTGCATTTGTAGCGTTGTGTCTATCTCGCTGTTGGACGGTTGAAATTTGAGGTAGAACTGCCCCGAGGTACGAAGGACATCTTGATGGATGATTTCTGCAAACTCCGACTGGATGCGAAAGAATTCTTGTCGGATGTCCGCGTCCTGGATTGCCGCCAAGCTTGCGGCCCAATCTTTGAGATTATTTGGTAGCAGAAGGTGATTATGGTCCCGTACGATCGCCCGCATGTGATGGAGGGCGTAGTAGGCATCCTTCTGACCGCCAGGCGGCTGCTTGACGCAGGGGAACGTCGTATTGTGGGTGAACACGTGCCTGCCGTACCTACGAGATGGCCTCTTAAAGGTGCCTCCAGATGCGGCGTAGCCGGGGAGAGCATCATCAAGAACTTTCTTGATATTTGTGTAGTCTATCTTGGAGTCACGGTCAGGGTCGAAATACGTGGCCATGGAATATTTCGGGCTTAAGAGGATGAGTGTGCAATGTGTGTCACTGCACAGAACACAGAATGTTAGAAAAAAAGAACGATCGAAATCTAAGAAATCATATGTTACGGGGCGGTTAGGAGATGACTTACTCGGGAAAGTAAGGCACGAGGAAGTTATCCTTATCTGGGTTTGCCAGAATGACGCCTTCGAGGTGTGAACTCGCGACTTGCCGGTCCCCAGCGCTGCCCAAGATCTTGGCACGCATGTAGAAGGGGTCGACTATCACAATGTCCGGGGTCTTGTCTCTAATGATCCGCATCTCCATACTCAGCGAGAACAGCCGAACGAAGGTGTAGTGCAGCGGATGAAGGTTAAGCATAGCAAAGATGTCATCAAACCGCAGGACGATCGTACCCCCGACGGCGCTATCCACAAAGCCCTTGCCCTCTGGCACCTTGGCCACGAAAACCGGGTATGCCACATCATTCTCTCTGAGACGCCGCTTCTCCAAAGAAAGAACACTGTCATGGAGACTCCGCATAGCACCGGTTGCAGCATTGAGCATATTTGTCGGTAGCATCGGCCTACCCGCCACATGCACCCTCCTCGAGATATCCTTAGGTGAAGGTGGCCCGTCCTGAGCACGGATCGTACTCGGTGCCGGCTGGCTCGCACTGGCGCCCTTGTTAGTCTTTCGTTTCCGTCCCTTCTTCCTGATCTGCTGTAATGGGATCGAGTTCTGCTCACAGACCGCCTTCTTGAGCGTGTTGGGGCTGATAATATTTGGCACCTCAGCTATCTGAGGCTCGGTGAAGGCGGCAGCTGGAGGCGTCTCCTGAGAACTGAACGCCAGACGACGCCTGTTGCAATTGGGTTTCTCCGCCGTACCAGCTAGATCGCGGTCGTCTTTTTCAGGGTTGGGTTCTTGAGAAGGAGGCCCGCAGAACTCGTCACCGTACCCATGTTCGGCAAAGTACTTATCGACGTTGGAAAATGTACCGCCGTCGTTGTCGTCGTCGTCCGGATCCTGTGCCATATGCATGTCCGGATCCTGTGCCATAGGGATGTCCGGCATGTCCGGTAGCGTTGCGGCGTTCTTGCCATGGCTTGGCGCTGGCACGACTGGCGGTCTTGTCTGTGGGGTGGTGTCCCCCGCCCCCAAACGAATCTGGCTCTTCGGCCAAAGCAGGGGCCAGCTTACACAGGCGCTGAGGGTCATCACATCATCTTCGTCGGCCCCAGCGGGTCGAATCGGAGGTAACAACTCGTCGCAGCCTGGCAGCACCCGAACCAGTTCAACCCTATACAAGGTGGGTGGCATCGGATTACCGTGGAACACGCGGTTGCCCGGTTGAACGATTCTGCCCTTGGCGACATCGACCAACTCGCCGCCCACGAAGTGCAGGAGAGTGCAAGGAACATCGGTGGCGCCCTGCGAAAACATGTAGGGCGTCAGGGATGCCCAGTCAAAGGCAAGGAGATGAAGTCATCGGCCGAGAGGCTTAGTTACCGTGATGCCGTCGAGCTCGGCTAATGTCGAGGCACCGCCAACGGCGGGCGTGCGCGTGCAACTGACGGAGGGGCCGCTTGCTGGCGAGGTGCCGGCCGGCGTACACCCGGGTGCATTAAGGTCCAATGCCCGTGCCGGCGCCGGAGACACGAATACCGCCTCCGCCGGAGACACCAATGGCGCCGCCTGCGCGTTGTGCGAGTTGCTGGCCGTGAAGCTGGGAACCGGGGGAGGCCCCTGTTGGCCGCCCGCAATCCACGTCGTCAGCCCCTGAATCAAGGTAGGCACAATGGCGGTGAGCGTCGTTCCCAGTTGTTGTTGCACTTGCTCTTGGACAATCTCCGGAATCCGCGCCACTTGTGCCTTGAGTTCTTGAACCTCGCGCGACTGGCTTTCCGAGCTGGTCTTTTTCTCCTTTCGCCCACCAGCGGTATAGTATGACGACCATTTTGTGGACAAGCCTTTGCCGGCCACACGACCAGCTGACGACGGCTTACTGAGCTTATCCTTGTTTTTCATTACGTTCAACGCCCTATTTAAAGGGGTGTCAAAAGGGGAGCTCTGAGACGACCCCGCGCTACTGCTTTCAGCCTCCTGCGGAAGGAATGTGAACCATTTAGAAATTTGGCTTCATTAATTAGAATGCAACCATATGGAGCTAATTACGCGGGGGTGTATTCCTTACCAGAACAAGCTCAAGCGCCCTGGTCTTCGGATCCGTGGTAAGCTCCTTTGTTACCGGGTCCTCCTTGTACCGGGCCCTGACAAAGTTCCTGGTCTGCTTGTCACGTAATTTCTCGAAGCGGGGCGGTAGGCCTTGCTCGGCACGCTCCGCGTCCTCCTTGTCCCATATAGGCTCCGCCACTCTGTAACCGCCGGGACCGAGTTGGTGGACCCCTAAGTTCAACTCCCGCATTTCTTTCCCCCACTGACTTGATTCGGAGGTTGCGCTGCTCTCGCACTTGATCTTGAACTCCTTGTAGTCATCTTCGCTCATCAAAGGATATTTCGCCTTGATCTTCTCATAACTATCACCTTTTTCAATCATTGCCTTCACCGTGCTTCTCCATGTAGACAGGGCCGTGCTCATCCTCGTGAGGGCGGCACTGTTCACTTTATTCCCTGAGAGGCGTGTGTTTGCAAACTCAGCGGGGAACTTGTATCGTTCGTGCAGCTTCGTGAAGAGGAGGCTGCGCAAATTCCCTCGGTCCTTATGCCTTAGGTTCTCGGTGTTGATCGAGACGGTGCTCCGGAGAATGCACCCGAGCTGAACCGAGTACCCCTTGACTACATGTTTGGGCGCCGTTGGATGCCCGTCGGAGTTCACTTCAGTAAATTCCTCCTTGACGGTGCCGAGCACGTTCGGGCGCCGGTCCTTCCGTTGCCTCTTCGGTTGGCTGCCATCTGTGCGTGCGCCGCCATCATCAGTGGTGGCATCCTCGGCGGCACCATCAGTGGTGTCATCCCCGACGCCACTAGGGGTTGTGTAGTCAGGATCGGTGTCTTCCGCGGCGGCGTCCTCATAGCGGTGAGGTTCTTCCTCCATCTCCTGGGATAGCTCCCAGAATTGCTTGCCGCCCGAACCGCCGGCCTCATCGTTGTGGGCCATGTTTCGCTCTAAATAGGAAAAAAGTTTGGTCAAAAAGTTGGTTATTGTCAAGGAACAAGATCATGGTCTCATCATTTAGGGTTTGTCGACACCGAGGCATCCTAAAAGCTAAGCTTTTATCATTTAGGGTTTGTCGACGCCGAGGCACCCTAAAAGCCTAAGCGTACATCATTTAGGTTCTCATCGACACCGAGGCACCCTAAAAGCTAAGCTGGGAAGGAGAATTCTAAGTTGGGCCTAATCACTTGGCTCTATTGCCACCTATGGTTTAATGCAGCAAGAATAAAGGGGCAGTTGATCCTACTTAATTAAGTACTAAGATACCCCGGCCCATGCATTAGTCGCAAGTACCCCATATGTCCTATTTTTAGCAAAGTCATGCTAAAATTCACGGAAAATTTCAGCATGACCTTTGCTGAAAATAGGACATATGGAGTACCCGAATTTGCCGGAACGGAAGTTAATCGACATTCCGGCAAACTCAAGGGCCTCTCGGGGTACAGCAGCAGCATCACAAGTCCTAGATTATGATGATACAGCAGCAAGTTGAAAAAGCTGAAGTTCTCAGCATGAAGAATCACACAACACAGCACCTACATTATGATGATACATTTGGAGATTGCACATACAGTTTTCACATAAGCATAATTGTTCTGGAGATTGCACATACAGTTTTTGACAGCACAGCACCTATGACAGCACATACAGTTTTTCACATTTGGAGATTGCACATACAGTTTTCACATAAGCATGAAGAATCACACAACACAGCACCTATGGCAGTTTTCACATACATGAAGTTCTCAGCATAAGCATAATTGTTCTGGAGATTGCACATACAGTTTTTGACAGCAAAAATTCAGAAAATGCATTTTTGTCAGTAACACAGAAAACAAAAACCATCAAAAAATTTGGGTACATATTTGGGTACCTCTATACAATTTGGGTACCTCTATACAAGGTGGTGTATACAAGGTGGTACATATTTGGGTACACAGAAAACAAATACAATTTGGGTACATAAGTGTTATACATTTCTCTGAATAGTATACAAGGTGGTGTAGATCTCTAAGGAGCTGCATTAAAAGGGAAGGGCGTGCGGCAAGATGCCATCAAGCTCCCAGCAGCAATGGTCACAAGTGACAGGAGCTGTGCCTGCCACTAGAATGAGCACTTTTAATTTTTTGCTTCTTCTTTTTTTGAGATAGAAGCACTTTCAGTCTCAGAAACAAAGATCACACATCTTTATAAAATCAACTTTACAGGAAGTATTCGTGTTAGGAAACATTAATAAGTATCTAAGTGTTTTCAGTTCATTTTATACAAAAGACAAACAACAGCCCTTTTCTTTTGCACCGGAAGAAAATGCTAGTACTATGTGATAAGCTTTAGAAAATGGAGTACTTACAGCAACTGTGTAGCCTTGAGTAGATTCCCGGGACCTGAAGGTTGTTCACCCTGCTCATATCAAATATTATGTTGTATTAGCAGCAAGTAGACAAGCCTCCATACATCAAGCCCTAGTTATCTTATGCCAGTAAATATAAAATAAACAAACTTAATAGGTGGTTTATTTTTACTCTGCTCTCACCCTTCCTATTGCGTAGTTACTGTGTTCCCAATGTCAGTGAATTTGCAGTCTTCAAAGATCAGAAAGTTGTGCTCTTCAGCAATCTTCAGAAAACAATTTAAGAATCATCAAATAAAAAACAAGCAATATAACAGTAGTTCTTGTGCTCATCCAGTAGCAACATCTTTCATACATGATCAGTAGTCATGTACCAAATTTTTATTTAAACTGAATTTGCAAATCACCAAGAGCTCTACTAGTTTCAGACTAGATTTACAGAAACTAGCTGCCTTAAGATTGATAACAACAGAACCCACTAGCTGCCTTAAGCATCTCATCAAAAAAATAACAGGAGGGGATCCCTAACTACAAGTATGCTGATAACTAAAATCAAGCAGAAAACCTTGGATGGCTGCGGCGGCGGTTGCGGTCTGGCGGCAGGTGGGAGGAGACGGGGCGACAGCGGCGAGGCTTTCTGGGCTCTGGGGGAGAGGGCGAGGGGAAGCGAAGGCGAGGGAGGGGGTGGGTGGGTGCGGCGAAGGCGAGGGAGGGGGTGGGTGGGGGCGGCGGAGCCCGGGAGCTAGGTCGGCGTCGGTGCAGCGTCGTGCTCGCCGGAGGTAGCCATGGTGGGAGGAGGCAAGAAAACCTAGGGGGAAGGGGGGGAGGAGAGGGAGGAATCACCTGTGGGAGAACGGCAGGCTGCCGTAGGAGAACACCGACGTCGAGGAGGCTGCGGGCAGCGGCGCGTCGAGGAGGCGGCGTAGTGGGTCGGGGATGGGGGAAGGGAGGGAGGGGACGTACATGCTGGGGCGGGGCGGCGAAGGAGCGGCGGGGCACGGGGGCGGCGGCGCCGGTGGATCTTGGCGAGGGAGAGGGACGAAGGGGAACTGGCGAGGGAGAGAGAGGAATTAGCTATAGGGGGGAAACATTCTAATGGCGCACCACGAAGATGTGCGCCATTAGAATGTTTTTTTATATAGCAATGGCGCACCCACGATCGGTGCGCCATTAGTAAACTTTTTTTATGTAGCAACGGCGCACCAGCCAGAGGTGCACCATTAGTAAACTTTTTTATTATTATTTTTTGTTGCATGTAATAATTTTTTAGAAAATGAATATGAATATGAAACAGTAATAATTTTTTATAAAAACAGTAATAATATTTATGAATATGAAAAAAATCATCAAATTTATTATATGTAAATATAATCAAATTTGTTTTTTTTGCAATTTTAGTTGCATTCATTTGTGACAGTGGAGCGGGCCGGGGAGGGTGCGAGGGAGGGTGCGGGGGGTCGGCGGCGGCGGTGGAGCGGGGAGGGTGCGGGGGGTCGGCGGCGGCGGTGGAGCGGGGGAGGGTGGGGGGTGCTCGGCGGCGAGGGGGGATAGCGATCGAGATGGAGGGGGATCGAGATCGAGTGTCGACCTCATGAATATTCAATATTTTTTCATATTGAATATGAAAAAATATCATCAAATTTAAAAAATATTAATAATAAACATAAATAAATATTCATGAGGACACTAGAACAGAAGAAATATCATTTCAATATGTCGAAATACAATCAAGAAATGGAGTTCTTAGCTAGCTATCTGTTCACAATCTTCTTGCCCTTATTTTTCGTAAATGGAGTTCTTCTCTTGAACGGACGTTCTTTAGGTAGGGTGGTCCTGCTTCTTCTTGTGGTGTATGCTGATACTTCATCGTCGTCGTCATGTTCCATCTTCGGGTCGCCGTACATGTCGAAGTCTTTCTCGTTGGCAACTCCATCCATTCCGATGATCTTCCTTTTGCCTCTCCTCACGACAACACGACTGGGCTTTGACAGGTCGGTAATGAAGAAGCATTGGTCTACTTGGGAAGCCAGTACCCATGGCTCATTTTTCGCGGTGACGTTCGCGCCTGCGGTCTTGGATTTGGCTTCGAGTATAACCATGGTGGTGACATACCAGTCTTCTTTTATGACGCTCTTGGCCCATCTGACACGGAACATCGGGACCTTCTCTCCAGCGTAGCTCAGCGCCCAGATCTCCTCGATCCTTCCGTAGTATCTGTCCTTGTCGTTACCGGTGTAGGATTCCATCGTTACCCCGGAGTTCTGATAACCATCGCTCTTCATGTCCTTGTCCTCGGTGTAGAATGTGTAGCCGTTGATATCGTACGCCTCATACGTCATCAGGTTGTGCTCGGCGCCCTGTGACAAGGCGAATATGAGTTGTTCTTCCGCGGAAGAATCCTCATGTAAAGGGTACGACAGAAGCTTCTGCTTGAACCAACGCGTGAAACATGAGTTGTGCTCTTTGATTATATCTCCGTCCGTCCTCTGTTGGCCTCGGTCATTGTACGTCTTCTCAATAAACGTTTTGTGCTGTACCACCCAAGGATCGACCATGTCTATGTGTTGTAGCGCGACTAGGTTTGCTCTTTCAAAGTCGGCGAGTCGACCATCGAAGTCGACATGCATTTCGCGGCGACCCTCACGGTGACCCCATCCAGCGAGCCTGCCGAGGTGCCTGTTGACGGGCAGACCAACGGGGTTCTCGATGCCTAGATAATTCGTGCAGTAGGAGATGCACTCTTCGGTCAGAAAGCCCCTGGCTATGCTTCCCTCTGGACGTGACATGTTGCGAACGTATCCTTTGATGACACCATTCATCCTTTCGAACGGCATCATGCTGTGCAGGAACGTCGGCCCGAGTTGGATGATATCCTCCACGATATGGACCAGCAGATGCACCATAACGTCGAAGAATGCGGGAGGGAAGTACATCTCAAGCTCGCATAGTATCACCACGATCTCTTCCTGTAGCCTTCTGAGTTGCCTCACGCCAACCGACTTCCGAGAGATGACGTCGAAAAAGTTGCATAGGCCAAATAGCGTTTCACGGACGTGCGCGTCCATGATCCCACGGATTGCAACTGGAAGTATCTGCGTCATCAGCACGTGACAGTCGTGAGACTTCATCCCGCTGAACTTCTGCTTCGCTAAGTCTAGGTATCTGCTTATCTTCCCCGCGTAACCGTAAGGAAGTTTTACTCCTACGAGGCAGGTGAAAAACTGATCGATCTCCTCCTGACTTAGAGTGAAGCACGCGGGAGGGAAGTCATTTCCGGTCTTCTTGGCCTTTTTGCCTTTGCGACGACTTTCCGTGTCCTGCTTCGCCTCATCATCATCATCATCATTAGCGTGAAGCTCCTCCCTGATGCCCATTGATTTCAAGTCTGCCCTTGCTTTCGGCCCATCTTTGGTCCTCTCTGGCATGTTGAGCAGGGTACCAAGCAGACTCTCGCACACGTTCTTCGTGATATGCATGACATCAAGGCTGTGAGGCACACGGTGGATCTTCCAGTACGGCAAGTCCCAGAAAACAGACCTCGTTTTCCATACCTTCAGCAGTGGCTCTGGCGCCTTTCGCTTCTTTCCTGGCTCTGGCGCCTTTTGCTTCTTTCCCGGCAGTGGGCAATCTTTCCAATTTTTCAACAGCTCGTCTATTTCCTCGCCGCTCCTCGTACGCGGGCGTCTTCGGGGTTCGGTTTCACCATCGAACAGATCCTTGCGTTTCCTCCACGGGTCATCGTCGCGAAGCCACCTTCGATGTCCCATGAACACGGTTTTCGAAGACCCGGGATCTCTATCTAGCTGGCGATACGTTGTGTCATCCATGCACCTGACGCATCCAGAAAATCCGTGGACCACCTGCCCCGCGAGATATCCGTAACCGAGATAGTCGTGCACCGTCGTGAGCAGTGCGGCTCTCATAGGGAAATATTCTTTCTCTGCGGCGTCCCACGTATTGGCTGGCGTTTTCCACAGCGTGTCTAGCTCCTCTTTCAGCAGCCCCAGATACAGATTGATGTCGTTCCCTGGTTGTTTCGGCCCTTCAATTAGCATACTCATGTGAATGTACTTCCTCTTCATGCACAACCAGGGGGGAAGGTTGTACATCCACACAAACACAGGCCAGGTGCTATGTGTGCTTCTCTGGCTGCCAAACGGATTGACTCCATCGGTGCTCGCGCCCAGCACGATGTTCCTTGGATCCTTCCCAAATTCTGGTTGTTCGAAGTTCAACGCTTGCCACTGGCTCCCATCCTTAGGGTGACTCAGCATCTTGTCTTTTTTATTTATCTCCGGATCATTTGCGTCATCTTCTCGCTTCTTCTCCTCCCTATCCGCGTGCCAACGCAGGAGCTTTGCTACCTTAGGGTCCGCGAAATACCGCTGCAGACGAGGAGTGATCGGAAAGTACCACACCACTTTTCGAGGAGCTTTCTTCCTCTTCTTGTATCGAGTGACGCCGCACACCGGACATATGGTAGACTCCGCGTGCTCGTCCCGATAAATGATGCAATTGTTCATGCACACATGGTATTTCACGTGCGGTAAATCCAGAGGACACACGATTTTCTTCGCCTCCTCGAAACTGGTCGGGCACTTGTTCCCCTTGGGAAGACGTTCGTGCCAGAATGACATGTTCTCGTCGAAGCATGCGTCGGTCATTTTGTGTTTTACCTTCATCTCCAGAGCCATGAGCGTTACTTTCAGGCGGGTATCCTCGGGCCTGCATCCTTCATACAATGGAGTAACCGCGTCTATCTCCAGTTGATCCAGCTTGGCTTTCTCTCGGGCGGCAGCTCTTGCGTTATCCGTCTGCTTGAGAAGCAGCTCTTGAATATGAGGGTCCTGCACCCAGCCCATCGATGGTCCATCGTCGTCTGCTCCGCCGGCATCTTCATCTTCATGATCATGCCCTTCGTCTGCTCCCGCATCTTCCTCATCATCATGTCCGGCATCTTCTACATGATGACTGTGTACAGCATCACCGTCGTGATCATGTCCTGGAGATTCTTCGTCTTCTCGCCCGCCCGAGCCGCGGTGGTTGTCTTGCTGCCCATCCTCATTTCTTGCCCGACCCCCATGGACGACTTCATAGTCATCTTCATCACCTTGCCACCGATAGCCATCCATGAAACCACGCAAGAGCAGGTGGTCCCGCACCTGCCCGGAATCCGGGTCCGCAATAAGGCTCTTCAGCTTGCATCTTCGACACGGACATCTTATCTCCGTCTCGTTCTTTTCAAGCATCTCGGCCTTCGCGGAGCTCAAAAACCTATTCACGATGCCTTCGGTCATCGTGCGGACCATGGTCGCCTGCGGGGTAGAGCAAAACGATATTTTAGAACCAAGAAAAAATTTGGCATGACTTTCCCTAAAAATAGGACCAAAAAGAATGCATAGTGCCAAAATTCTCGCCGAAACGGAAATGAATCAACATTCCGGCAAAATATTGGCAACTATCGCATTTCAAATACCGGTACCTGCAAACACAAACATATATGCAACACCACAAACATATGCAACACCACAAACATACATAGATCTAGCTAGGCCATAAAAAGTGCATGTGCACGTTGTTCGAGAGGGAGAACAACATAAAGATAGCTTCCCCCTTACTTACCTATCAAAAAAGGTAATTTAACCACTTAATTTGGATGAATTTATGGTGCAAATGAGGTGAGGAGGAGGAGGCAGCCGAGACAAGCTTGGAGTAGGAGGTGGAGAGAATGAAGTGGGGAAAGTGAGTGGGTAGGTGTGGCTGTCCAAAATATCTAGCTCGTCCCAGGTTACTAATGGCGCACCACCACCTAATGCGCCATTAGTAACCCTGGTTACTAATGGCGCACCTGCTGGTGGTGCGCCATTAGTAGTTTTGCAACAAAAAAACACTAATGGCGCACCAGGGAACAGTGCGCCATTACTAGTTTAAACTAGTAATGGCGCACTGTTCCCTGGTGCGCCATTAGTAGTTTTGCAAAAGAATAATAAATAAATAAAAATTAGTAGTGGCGCACTATCTGGCTGGTGCGCCATTACTAGTTCTAACTAGTAATGGCGCACTGTGCCCTGGTGCGCCATTAGTATGTTTGGAAAAATAAAAAAATTGTTACTAATGGCGCACCGTGTGGCTGGTGCGCCATTAGTGTCTTTCACACTAATGGCGCACCAGCACATGGTGCGCCACTGCTATATAGCAATGGCGCACCACGTGTCTGGTGCGCCATTAGTGGCCATTCCATCTATAGCCCTTTTCCTAGTAGTGGTAGCTGCAGTTTATTCTTATGATTTTTCGCCAACATTTATACCAACTATGCTATATGTTTGTTTGCTTGCCATGCCATGCCTTTACTTCACGATATCTTTTGCCATGTTAGTTAGAACACTGTTATTGATAATATCATGTTGTCACTCTGATCTAGTCTCATGCCATGGGTATCAACACTGTTATGATTCTGTTACTTTTTAATTATGTTTGTACCATGTATTGCCTCATATGCTAAGATTGTTCACTTGAGAAGCTTGGTATTATTGTTAATGCATGCATTCATGATTAATCATGCTCATAATGTTGATGATGGAAAGGATAATAAAATGACTTAATAATAACAAACCTCCTCTGTCATCGATGGGGTCAAGTCATAGTGCCACCGAACCAAGCTTCTTCAGTGCAGCAACATTTGCCTTTATGGGAAGGCCCTAATTCGGTCTATTGTCATGCCTCTGGCCGGTGCCTCCCACTAGGGGTTATGTGCGCGCGCTACCCTGGCCCGGTAGGCGGTAATAACCTTGTGTGCCCGTGTTTGGTATTGAGCTCATGTCCCCGTTTGGTACCGTTTTTGTTTTGCCACGACGGTGGCAGTAGGATGTCCAGAGTGACATCGGGGCCACCCAGGACTTAGCCCAAAGGGGAGTTGGTTGGAGTGACCGAGAGAGAGTCATGCAATAGATCGGTTTTGTCGGAACGCCACTGGTCCACCCGAATGGGAGCACGAGGCCATGGGTTCTATGGTGTGGGTACAGTGTACTAATATCTACAGAGTGTGTATAATCTATCGATAGCCACGGCCTCGGTCATGGACACAGTTCGTACTAGGTTACACTACCGGGTCTTGGTCGAAATGGAGGATAAAACTAATATAATTAATTGGATAAATAATGTGCTACAAAGTATGTGGTGACTTGGACTATGAGATAGTCATGAGAAGTCACGGTGATATTTTGACATGATCACGAGAGGATATCTCTGTGAGTCATGAGTTGGCCCTGAAGGGCAGTAACCGTGAGAGTGATTGATAAATCAGGATAATACTGTAACTCTTCATGGGAGGTAATGGTAGTTTAATTTCCAACATAGTTCATGCATATATCCATGTCTTGTAGATACATCCATGCTATTCTATGCCTTGATGTGCTATGTTTTGCAATTGCCATGCTAGAATATGCTATGATATGTCAATGCTTAGTTTGATCCATGTTCCTTGTTAATTTCATGACATGCTTAGTTATTGTTATGAGGTAAATTCATGCATGAGCACGGGACTTGCTTTGTCATCAGCTTGTTTGGATGCTATGTATTTGGTTGTCTTACGAGTACATTCAAAGTACTCACCTGGCCTTGCACGTGGCCAGATTGTAGGAGAAGACTTGTCGCGCTAGGTCGTAACCTTGCCAGTCCTGTGAGTTGTAGAGCCCAACCAGAGTCGATGTGCCGCCAAACCCAGACTTCCGCCGCCATTTAGATAGCCTCAGAGCTATGTCAACCATTGTATTCATCAATGATGTAATACTTGTTGGGGAACGTAGTAATTTCAAAAAAAATCCTACGCACACGCAAGATCATGGTGATGCATAGCAACGAGAGAGGAGAGTGTTGTCCACGTACCCTCGTAGACCGAAAGCGGAAGCGTTAACACAACGCGGTTGATGTAGTCGTACGTCTTCACGATCCGACCGATCAAGTACAGAACGCACGGCACCTCCGAGTTCAGCACACGTTCAGCTCGATGACGTCCCTCGAACTCCGATCCAGCTGAGCTTTGAGGGAGAGTTCCGTCAGCACGACGGCGTGGTGACGATGATGATATTCTATCGACGCAGGGCTTCGCCTAAGCACCGCTATGATATTATCGAGGTGTAATATGATGGAGGGGGGCACCGCACACGGCTAAAAGATCAATGATCAATTGTTGTCTCTATGGGGTGCCCCCTGCCCCCGTATATAAAGGATCAAAGGGGGGAGGTGCGGCCAGCCTTGGGGCGCGCCAGGAGGAGTCCTACTCCCACCGGGAGTAGGACTCCCCCCTTTTCCTAGTTGGATTAGGACTTGGAGGGGGGAAGAGGAGAGGGAGAAGAAGGAAAGGGGGGCGCCGCCCCCTTCTCCTTGTCCTATTCGCACTAGGGGGGAGGGGCACACGGCCCAGCCCTAGCCACCTCTCTTCTCTTCCACCTAGGCCCACTAAGGCCCATTATGTTGCCGGGGGGTTCCGGTAACCTCCCGGTACTCCGGTAAAATCCCGATTTCACCCGGAACACTTCCGATATCCAAACATAGGCTTCCAATATATCAATCTTTATGTCTCGACCATTTCGAGACTCCTCGTCATGTCCGTGATCACATCCGGGACTCCGAACAACCTTCGGTACATCAAAACATATAAACTCATAATATAACTGTCATCGAAACGTTAAGCGTGCGGACCCTACGGGTTCGAGAACTATGTAGACATGACCGAGACACGTCTCCGGTCAATAACCAATAGCGGAACCTGGATGCTCATACTGGCTCCCACATATTCTACGAAGATCTTTATCGGTCAGACCGCATAACAATATATGTTGTTCCCTTTGTCATCGGTATGTTACTTGCCCGAGATTCGATCGTCGGTGTCTCAATACCTAGTTCAATCTCGTTACCGGCAAGTCTCTTTACTCGTTCCGTAATACATCATCCCGCAACTAACTCATTAGTTGCAATGCTTGCAAGGCTTTAAGTGATGTGCATTACCAAGTGGGCCCAGAGATACCTCTCCGACAATCGGAGTGACAAATCCTAATCTCGAAATACGCCAAGCCAACAAGTACCTTCAGAGACACCTGTAGAGAACCTTTATAATCACGTTGTGACGTTTGGTAGCGCACAAAGTGTTCCTCCGGTAAACGGGAGTTGCATAATCTCATAGTCATAGGAACATGTATAAGTCATGAAGAAAGCAATAGCAACATACTAAACGATCGAGTGCTAAGCTAACGGAATGGGTCAAGTCAATCACATCATTCTCCTAATGATGTGATCCCGTTAATCAAATGACAACTCATGTCTATGGCTAGGAAACATAACCATCTTTGATCAACGAGCTAGTCTAGTAGAGGCATACTAGTGACACTCTGTTTGTCTATGTATTCACACATGTATCATGTTTCCGGTTAATACAATTCTAGCATGAATAATAAACATTTATCATGATATAAGGAAATAAATAATAACTTTATTATTGCCTCTAGGGCATATTTCCTTCAGTCTCCCACTTGCACTAGAGTCAATAATCTAGTTCACATCGCCATGTGATTTAACATCAATAGTTCACATCTTTATGTGGTTAACACCCATAGTTCACATCGATATGTGTCCAACACCCAAAGGGTTTACTAGAGTCAGTAATCTAGTTCACATCGCTATGTGATTAACACCCAAAGAGTACTAAGGTGTGATCATGTTTTGCTCGTGAGATAATTTTAGTCAACAGGTCTGTCACATTCAGATCCGTAAGTATTTTGCAAATTCTATGTCTACAATGCTCTGCACGGAGCTACTCTAGCTAATAGCTCCCACTTTCAATATGTATCCAGATTGAGACTTAGAGTCATCTGGATCAGTGTCAAAAACTTGCATCGACGTAACCCTTTACGACGAACCTTTTTCCACCTCCATAATCGAGAAACATATCCTTATTCCACTAAGGATAATTTTGACCGCTGTCCAGCGATCTACTCCTAGATCACTATTGTACTCCCTTGCCAAACTCAGTGGTAGGGTATACAATAGATCTGGTACACAGCATGGCATACTTTGTAGAACCTATGGCATAGGGAACGACTTTCATTCTCTTTCTATCTTCTGCCGTGGTCGGGCTTTGAGTCTTACTCAATTTCACACCTTGTAACACAGGCAAGAACTCTTTCTTTGACTGTTCCATTTTGAACTACTTCAAAATCTTGTTAAGGTATGTACTCATTGAAAAAACTTATCAAGCGTCTTGATCTATCTCTATAGATCTTGATGCTCAATATGTAAGCAGCTTCACCGAGGTCTTTCTTTGAAAAACTCCTTTAAAACACTCCTTTATGCTTTGCAGAATAATTCTACATTATTTCCGATCAACAATATGTCATTCACATATACTTATCAGAAATGTTGTAGTGCTTCCACTCACTTTCTTGTAAATACAGGCTTCACCGCAAGTCTGTATAAAACTATATCCTTTGATCAACTTATCATAGCGTATATTCCAACTCCGAGATGCTTGCACCAGTCCATAGATGGATCGCTGGAGCTTGCATATTTTGTTAGCACCTTTATGATTGACAAAACCTTCTGGTTGCATCATATACAACTCTTCTTTAATAAATCCATTAAGGAATGCAGTTTTGTTTATCCATTTGCCAGATTTCATAAAATGCGGCAATTGCTAACATGATTCGGACAGACTTAAGCATAGATACGAGTGAGAAACTCTCATCGTAGTCAACACCTTGAACTTGTCGAAAGACCTTTTTTGCGACAATTCTAGCTTTGTAGATAGTAACACTACTATCAACGTCCGTCTTCCTCTTGAAGATCCATTTAATCTCAATGGCTCGCCGATCATTGGGCAAGTCAATCAAAGTCCATACTTTGTTCTCATACATGGATCCCATCTCAGATTTCATGGCCTCAAGCCATTTCGCGGAATCTGGGCTCATCATCGCTTCCTCATAGTTTGTAGGTTCGTCATGGTCAAGTAACATGACCTCCAGAACAGGATTACCGTACCACTCTAGTGCGGATCTCACTCTAGTTGACCTACGAGGTTCGGTAGTTACTTGATCTGAAGTTACATGATCATCATCATTAGCTTCCTCACTAATTGGTGTAGGAGTCAGAGGAACAAATTTCTGTGATGAACTACTTTCCAATAAGGGAGAAGGTACAGTTACCTCATCAAGTTCTACTTTCCTCCCACTCACTTCTTTCGAGAGAAACTCCTTCTCTAGAAAGGATCCATTCTTAGCAACGAATATCTTGCCTTCGGATATGTGATAGAAGGTGTACCCAACAGTCTCCTTTGGGTATCCTATGAAGACACATTTCTCCGATTTGGGTTCGAGCTTATCAGGTTGAAGCTTTTTCACATAAGCATCACAACCCCAAACTTTAAGAAACGACAACTTTGGTTCTTGCCAAACCACAGTTCATAAGATGTCGTCTCAACGGATTTAGATGGTACCCTATTTAACGTGAATGCAGCTGTCTCTAATGCATAATCCCAAAACGATAGTGGTAGATCGGTAAGAGACATCATATATCGCACCATATCTAATAAAGTACGGTTACGATGTTCGGACACACCATTACACTGTGGTGCTCCAGGTGGCTTGAGTAGTGAAACTATTTCACATTGTTTTAGCTGAAGGCCAAACTCGTAACTCAAATACTCTTCTCCACGATCAGATCGTAGAAACTTTATTTTCTTGTTACGATGATTTCCCACTTCACTCTGAAATTATATGAACTTTTCAAATGTTTCAGACTTCTGTTTCATTAAGTAGATATACCCATATCTGCTCAAATCATCTGTGAATGTCAGAAAATAATGATACCTGCTACGAGCCTCAATATTCATCGGACCACATAAATCTGTGTGTATGATTTCCAACAAATCTGTTGCTCTCTCCATAGTTCCGGAGAACGGCGTTTTAGTCATCTTGCCCATGAGGCACGGTTTGCAAGTATCAAGTGATTCATAATCAAGTGATTCCAAAATCCCATCAGTTTGGAGTTTCTTCATGCGCTTTACACCAATATGACCTAAACGGTAGTGCCATAAATAAGTTGCACTATCATTATTAACTTTGCATCTTTTAGCTTCATTATTATGAATATGTGTATCATTACAATCGAGATCCAACAAACCATTTTATTGGGTGTATGACCATAGAAGGTTTTATTCATGTAAAAAGAACAACAATTATTCTCTAACTTACATGAATAACCGTATTTGCAATAAACATGATCCAATCATATTCATGCTCAACGCAAACACTAAATAACATTTATTTTAGGTTCAACACTAATCCCGAAAGTATACGGAGTGTGCGATGATGATCATATCAATCTTGGAACCACTTCCAATACACATCGTCACTTCACCCTTAACTAGTCTCTGTTCATTCTGCAACTCCCGTTTCGAGTTACTACTCTTAGCAACTGAACCAGTATCAAATACCGAGGGGTTGCTATAAACACTAGTAAAGTACACATCAATAACATGTATATCAAATATAGCTTTGTTCACTTTGCCATCCTTCTTATCCACCAAATCTTTGGGGCAGTTCCGCTTCCAGTGACCAGTCCCTTTGCAGTAGAAGCATTTAGTCTCAGGCTTAGGTCCAGACTTGGGCTTCTTCACTTGAGCAGCAACTCGCTTGCCGTTCTACTTGAAGTTCCCCTTCTTCCCTTTGCCCTTTTCTTGAAACTAGTGGTCTTGTCAACCATCTACACTTGATGTTTTTCTTGATTTCTACCTTCGTCGATTTCAGCATCACGAAGAGCTCGGGAATTACTTTCGTCATCCCTTGCATACTATAGTTCATCACGAAGTTCTACTAACTTGGTGATGGTGACTAGAGAATTCTGTCAATCACTATTTTATCTGGAAGATTAACTCCCACTTGATACAAGCAATTGTAGTACCCAGACAATCTGAGCACATGCTCACTGCTTGAGCTATTCTCCTCCATATTTTAGCTATAGAACTTGTTGGAGACTTCATATCTCTCAACTCGGGTATTTGCTTGAAATATTAACTTCAACTCCTGGAACATCTCATATGGTCCATGACGTTCAAAACGTCTTTGAAGTCCCGATTCTAAGCCGTTAAGCATGGTGCACTAAACTATCAAGTAGTCATCATATTGAGCTAGTCAAACGTTCATAACGTCTGCATCTGCTCCTGCAATAGGTCTGTCACCTAGAGGTGCATCAAGGACTTCATAACGTCTGCATCTGCTCCTGCAATAGGTCTGTCACCTAGCGGTGCATCAAGGACATAATTCTTCTGTGCAGCAATGAGGATAATCCTCGGATCACGGATCCAACCCGCATCATTGCTACTAACATCTTCAACATAATTTTTCTCTAGGAACATATCAAAATAAACATAGGGAAGCAACAACACGAGCTATTGATCTACAACATAATTTGCAAAATACTATCAGGACTAAGTTCATGATAAATTCAAGTTCAATTAATCATATTACTTAAGAACTCCCACTTAGATAGACATCCCTCTAATCATCTAAGTGATCACGTGATCCAAATCAACTAAACCATAACCGATCATCACGTGAAATGGAGTAGTTTTCAATGGTGAACATCACTATGTAGATCATATCTACTACATGATTCACGCTCGACCTTTCGGTCACAGTGTTCCGAGGCCATATCTGCATATGCTAGGCTCGTCAAGTTTAACCTGAGTATTCTGCGTGTGCAAAACTGGCTTGCACCCGTTGTAGATGGACGTAGAGCTTATCACACCCGATCATCACGTGGTGTCTGGGCACGACGAACTTTGGCAACGGTGCATACTCAGGGAGAACACTTTTATCTTGAAATTTAGTGAGAGATCATCTTATAATGCTACCGTCAATCAAAGCAAGATAAGATGCATAAAAGATAAACATCACATGCAATCAATATAAGTGATATGATATGGCCATCATCATCTTGTGCTTGTGATCTCCATCTCCGAAGCACCGTCATGATCACCATCATCACCGGCGCGACACCTTGATCTCCATCGTAGCATCGTTGTCGTCTCGCCAATCTTATGCTTCTACGACTATCGCTACCGCTTAGTGATAAATTAAAGCATTACAGGGCAATTGCATTGCATACAATAAAGCGACAACCATATGGCTCCTGCCAGTTGCCGATAACTCGGTTACAAAACATGATCATCTCATACAATAAAATTTAGCATCATGTCTTGACCATATCACATCACAACATGCCCTGCAAAAACAAGTTAGACGTCCTCTACTTTGTTGTTGCAAGTTTTACGTGGCTGCTACTGGGCTCAGCAAGAACCGTTCTTACCAACGCATCAAAACCACAACGATAGTTTGTCAAGTTGGTGCTGTTTTAACCTTCGCAAGGACCGGGCGTAGCCACACTCGGTTCAACTAAAGTTGGAGAAACTGACACCCGCCAGCCACCTCTGTGCAAAGCACGTCGGAAGAACCAGTCTCGCGTAAGCGTACGCGTAATGTCGGTCCGGGCCGCTTCATCCAACAATACCGCCGAACCAAAGTATGACATGCTGGTAAGCAGTATGACTTATATCGCCCACAACTCACTTGTGTTGTACTCGTGCATATGGCATCTACGCATAAAACCTGGCTCTGATACCACTGTTGGGGAACGTAGTAATTTCAAAAAAAATTCTACGCACACGCAAAATCATGGTGATGCATAGCAACGAGAGAGGAGAGTGTTGTCCACGTACCCTCGTAGACCGAAAGCGGAAGCGTTAACACAACGCAGTTGATGTAGTCGTACGTCTTCACGATCCGACCGATCAAGTACCGAACGCACGGCACCTCCGAGTTCAGCACACGTTCAGCTCGATGACGTCCCTTGAACTCCGATCCAGCCGAGCTTTGAGGGAGAGTTCCGTCAGCACGACGGCGTGGTGACGATGATGATGTTCTACCGACGCAGGGCTTCGCCTAAGCACCGCTACGATATTATCGAGGTGTAATATGATGGAGGGGGCACCGCACACGGCTAAAAGATCAATGATCAATTGTTGTGTCTATGGGGTGCCCCCTGCCCCCGTATATAAAGGATCAAAGGGGGAAGGTGCGGCCAGCCTTGGGGCGCGCCAGGAGGAGTCCTACTCCCACCGGGAGTAGGACTCCCCCCTTTTCCTAGTTGGATTAGGACTTGGAGGGGGAAAGAGGAGAGGGAGAAGAGGGAAAGGGGGGCACCGCCCCCTTCTCCTTGTCCTATTCGTACTAGGGGGGAGGGGCGCGCGGCCCAGCCCTAGCCGCCTCTCTTCTCTTCCACCTAGGCCCACTAAGGCCCATTATGTTGCCGGGGGGTTCCGGTAACCTCCCGGTACTCCGGTAAAATCCCGATTTCACCCGGAACACTTCCGGTATCCAAACATAGGCTTCCAATATATCAATCTTTATGTCTCGACCATTTCGAGACTCCTCGTCATGTCCGTGATCACATCCGGGACTCCGAACAGCCTTCGGTACATCAAAACATGTAAACTCATAATATAAATGTCATCGAAACGTTAAGCGTGCGGACCCTACGGGTTCGAGAACTATGTAGACATGACCGAACCAATAGCGGAACCTGGATGCTCATATTGGCTCCCACATATTCTACGAAGATCTTTATTGGTCAGACCGCATAACAACATACGTTGTTCCCTTTGTCATCGGAATGTTACTTGCCCGAGATTCGATCGTCGGTATCTCAATACCTAGTTCAATCTCGTTACCGGCAAGTCTCTTTACTCATTCCGTAATACATCATCCCGCAACAAACTCATTAGTTGCAATGCTTGCAAGGCTTAAGTGATGTGCATTACTGAGAGGGCCCAGAGATACCTTTCCGACAATCGGAGTGACAAATCCTAATCTCGAAATACGCCAAGCCAACAAGTACCTTCAGAGACACCTGTAGAGCATCTTTATAATCACCCAGTTACGTTGTGACGTTTGGTAGCACACAAAGTGTTCCTCCGGTAAATGGGAGTTGCATAATCTCATAGTCATAGGAACATGTATAAGTCGTGAAGAAAGCAATAGCAACATACTAAACGATCGAGTGCTAAGCTAACGGAATGGGTCAAGTCAATCACATCATTCTCCTAATGATGTGATCCCGTTAATCAAATGACAACTCATGTCTATGGCTAGGAAACATAACCATCTTTGATCAATGAGCTAGTCTAGTAGAGGCATACTAGTGACACTCTGTTTGTCTATGTATTCACACATGTATCATGTTTCCGGTTAATAGAATTCTAGCATGAATAATAAACATTTATCATGATATAAGGAAATAAATAATAACTTTATTATTGCCTCTAGGGCATATTTCCTTCAATACTTTATATCTTTTAATTGATATATTTTGTACTTGGAATGCTGTATCATGTACCTGTCGTGCGTCAGGTGTTATCCTGGACTGACGTGCGAAGGCCCCCTGCTCCTTGCGGATTGGAGTACCACAATTAACTGCAATAATATGAGGTGGTGTGCATGTTTGTTGTTATAGATATGTGCTAAAACTTGTACTGTCGAGAAATTCAACATTGTTACCAACTACAGGAATAATGTGAAACACTATTGCTATGACTTGGACCGTGCATTCCCGATACATAATTGCATTATATGTACAAGATATTATGTATGCATGAATTCACCTACAGTACAATGCATTTGCTTCCCTAAACATAGCTTACAATATAGAAAAAAAATCTTTAGCAGAATAATCAGTGATTTCCATTAGTAATTTGATTTGCACTTATTAACTAAGCTTATGCAATCCAAAATTGGCACTTGTTGGTCCCGTAAACTTTTTTTTAGTTGAGCCATACCCTTGAGCGTGTTATTCATCGATAAGCTAGCTTGCCAACATGTCTTCGGCGGGATTGGCGGCTCGACTGAAGGCGGCGTGCTTGGACTGCGCCAGCCCCACTTTGAGGAGATGGTCGTTGAGTCAGCACCGGCGGCAGGTGTCCGACACGATGATTGTCTTAGAGCACCTAGGTTGGCGCGACCTGGTTCTTTGTCAATGCCACCCCGCGCCTCGCATTGTGCCGCTATCGATGCACCGCCTCCGCTTTGGCTTTGCTCTTGGATGACGAGACGCTAGTGCTGACAGCTTTGAGAAAGTATAAAAGGCAGGGCTGGTGATCGGGCGGGAACGCGAGTTCCTCCTTTACAGCGAAGAGGACTGGGCTCCACTGGCTGCCCGGCTTGCGATGTGGCGGGTAGGACGGCTCGTTCTTCACGCGGTGACCTGTTTGGACGCCACAGTTGTGTGGCGGCGAGGGTGGCTCCTCCTCACGCGGCATCCGAATTCGATGCCCCGGTTATGCGGAGGGGGCAGTGGCGCCGGACCGCAGTCGATGAAAGACCGCTGCAGGACGATTCGCATCTACCGGACGAACTCCTTGCCCTTTTGCAGCCGCCTCCACCAAGAGGGGTGGCTTCTGCTCCTCCTCATCTAAGGAGATCGGCTCCACCTTGACGTCAGTCGGAATCATGGAGGAGGCGGGCCCAGAGCTCCTCCTCCCCCCTCCCCGCTCCTCGGATCCGGAACCAGGGCCCGACCCACCTGCTGGAGGCGTACGGCTTCCTGCCCATCACGACAACCGGTCCTAGAGGTGTGCTGGTGTGCGAAGGAGGTAGGACGAGAGAGGAGGAGGATAGGGTTTGTTTCTGCGTCCGTCTGGCTTTAATGAAGGGGGAACGGTTGTCAAAGCTTCATTTTGACGGAGTAGGCTTCTCAGTCGCCGCAACGATGTGAATGTCGTATTGGCGGATGGCTTATCAGCCAAAATGAATGTGACGAAGTTTTCCAGAGCGAGCACACACGCGAGAGGGGTTTTGGGTGAGTTCGGTGCTTAGGAGTCCGTTGCGGCAGACGTTCAAACTGGTTGGGACAATGTTTGTAACCGTCATTAGATGGCTAAAAGCTTTCGAGTTGTTTCATCCAGACAGTTGAGGTTGATTTGGTGATACACATTGGAGTTTCCCTAGAAACACACTACGTCGGACACTTCGGGCTCAAAGAACATCACGTGAGTACATGCTCGAAACACAATCATATTTAGATTTTGCAAGCACAAGAAAAACAGTGAGAAATAAGTAGATAGCCCACACAAGTGTCCATGCATGTCTTCTCTGCGGGGGGTATACGCTTCTCTCTCCAAAACAACCACGGCGACTTGTTGCACCGAAACAGCAAGGAGAAGGGCCGGCCATCTTCGTCCAGTGAGGCAGCTGACACATACACACTCCCGGACAAGCCACGCGCCAAGAGTTATTGCCAACGGACACGCACACACTCCCACTCTCCTCCACTCTCTCTCTCTCTCTCTCTCTCTCTCTCTCTCTCTCTCTCTCTCTCTCTCTCTCTCTGGTTGCCTTTTTAACCACCTCTGCGCCGTCCACCACCTCACACAGCACAGCACAACCACACTGATTCATACAGCCAGCTAGAGAGCAAGCTTAGCCAACCACTCACTCGGGCCATGATGAGCGGCGGCAGGATGAACGCGGCGGCGAGCGACGACTTCCCCTTCGCGGCAATGCAGCCGCCGCCCTACGTCGGCTTCGAGCACGCCGGCGGAGGAGGCCAGCGACACCAGGGCGCGATGATGTACGACAACTTCGACTTCGCGGCGGCCGCGGACGCCTTCGGCCAGTTCCAGGACGCGCCGCACCACCAGATGCTGGCGCTGCCGCCCAGCGGCAACGGCGCCGGCGGGCTGGTCCCCATGGCGCCGCCGCCCATGCCCGGGATGCAGCTGCAGATGCCGCCCATGGCTATGCACGGGCACGGCGACGTGTACCCGGCGATGGGGATGGTGAAGCGCGAGGGGGACGCGGGGAGAATCGGGCTGAACCTCGGCCGGCGGACCTACTTCTCCCCCGGCGACATGATGGCCGTGGACCGGGTGCTCATGCGGTCCCGTCTCGGCGGCGTGTTCGGGCTGGGATTCGGGCGCGGCCACCACCAGGCGCCTCGGTGCCAGGTGGAGGACTGCAGGGCGGACCTCTCCGGCGCCAAGCACTACCACCGGCGCCACAAGGTGTGCGAGTACCACGCCAAGGCCTCCCTCGTCTCCGCCGCCGGCAAGCAGCAGCGCTTCTGCCAGCAATGCAGCAGGTCAGACCCCACTCTCCATCAACTCTCTCTCGCTCTACTCATGTTCTTGCACAAGCATACTCCGTATAGCTTGGCTAGGTCTCAGCTTGGCTGGTGGGAACTGTTTGCCTTTTCAGTCTTCACTCTGTTTTTGGTTCACGTCACTTGTCCGTTGCGGCGGCCATGGTGCAAAACCAAGTCTCAGTCTCAGAGACGACCCGTCATGTCAAATTAAAAAGACAGCACAAAACACTAGTCCATGTAGCGAAAACAAGAGCTTTTCCATGGCCGTTTTCCCGTCCTGGGGATCGATGGAGACAGGGGCCCTGTTTGGATGCTGCAGTTAGAGTTAGAGTTGGTTAGTTCAGGCTAAACTAACCCTAGAGGATCCAAACAGGTGGAGTTAGATAGCAGTTAGTTGCTCTAACCTGGCAAAAAAATCCAACCCGGTGGGGAAGTGCTAATTGGAGTTAGATGTGGTTGGTCCCATTAAAAAAAATACCCTCTGCTGCACTTGTACCTCATCCTTCCGCACCAGCCAGCCGCCCCAATCGCCCCGCCCCGTCGCCCCAATCCCGCCACCCCCGCCGCCGCTCCCGCAGCCCCCGCCGCCCCCGTCCCGCAGCCCCCGCCGTGCCCGCCCGTCGCCCCCATCCCGCCACCGCTTCCCCTGCCCCCATCCCGCTCCTTCCGGCACCGCGGCATCCCTCCCCGTTTAGCCACTCGAGCCACGGCGTCGTCTCTTGCGCCCCCGTCGCCGTTAAGCCACTCGACCGGCGCCCCTTGTTGCGGCTAGGCTTCACTTATTCGTGGAGTCTTCACTGATTGCGCCTAGGGTTCTTCAAGAGCGATGTGAAGTGAGTATTTGTTGTTCGTCAACCTTTTATGATTCAAGGCCACACCAAATCCGGCTAGAAAGTGAGAAAAAAATGCATTTATTGTCAATCTAACCCTGTGATCCAAACAACCATCTTGGTTAGAGTTAGTTCAGGGTTAGTCTAGAGTTAGAAACTAACTCTAACTCTAACCTTGGTTAGAGTATCCAAACAGGGCCGATCACGAAAAGAAAAAGAGATCCAAAAAGCAGCGTTCTTTGGGCTAGCAGCTGCAGACTCCAGACTGCTGCGTGCTGCAACGAGCGGCTGATCCTGTGGCAGGCTTTTGCCCTGGCCATATCTCTGCCTTTCTCGCATTGACCAATGTTGTGTGGCGGTGCCAGTGGCGACTAGACTTTTGCATATGGGTTCACATGCATGCATGACTTGTTGAGCTAGCTAGAATTTTAATTTTGTTCAGTGTAGTACGTAGTACGACTTGAAGGATTTTGGTGCTCAAGGTTAGCTTAGCCTAAATTGTTCTTGTAATTGGATTGGCCTTAGGTTCCACGTGCTCACGGAGTTCGACGAGGCCAAGAGGAGCTGCCGGAGGCGGCTCGCAGAGCACAACCGTCGCCGGAGGAAGCCGGCGGCCGGCAGCACGGCGGCGTCGTCCAAGGATTCGGCTCCGCCTTCCAAGAAACCCAACGCCGGCGCCATCTCCAGTTCCTACACCGCCGACAACAACAGTAAGCCGACACCTTCGCCTTATCTAATTGCATCCTGCCTGCTGCGATTGATCATCATTTATCGGTGCTAATTTGTACGCACGTACTATACATTGGTCAGCTTTGAGCACGACGAAGTCGACCATCTCCTCCAACACCAGCGCGATCAGCTGCCTCCAGCAGGGCCAGGCCGGAGCGGTAGCGCCGACGAGGCCGACGACGCTCACCCTGGGCGCGTCGCCGGAGAATGACGACCACCAGCAGCAGCTCCACCACCATCAGGAGCAGCAGCATTTCATCACCTCCCTCCTGCACAACAACATCAATAACAGCAACATCCTGTCGTGCTCCTCGGTGAGCTCCAGCACGATGCCATCGGCGGCGGCGGCCAACGGCGAGGTCTCCGACCAGAACAACGACAACGCCAACAACAACATGCATATGTTTGAGGTTGACTTTATGTAGATGTTGGATCTTGAGCATTTGGCTTAACATAATTATGATCTAACCACAGTTAGAACACCACATTAGATTGTAAGCGGAAGTGTTTTGTTTTCACCAGTTACATGGCGAGGTCGAGTGCATGCTTTGGTGTATTGGGCCTAAACAGCAACAAAGCATTGTACTAATTGTCACCCTTAGTACCTCAATTTGTAGTGGACTTTGAGATAGTTTTAGCCACCAAGTAAGCAACCGAATAACAGAACAATAAGCACAAATGGCACAATATTTGTACGTGTGCAAGAACCTCCAGAAAACGGGAATAAGAACACGGGCACGGACGAACCGTCCCACACAAGTTTCATTATGAGAATCATGGTACACAGTCTTCTCTAGAAACTCTAGAATTTACAATACTCTCAAACCGCTGAATCAAATGGCACGGAATTAGATTATTAGATAGGTAAGCTCGAAACATATACGAAACAAATTTCATCTCAACTAAATATTTTTTGGCCCTGTGTGCATGGCTGATACGCCTCAAACGTATATATTATTTTTGAAGTATTCATGCTATATTTATATTATAGTGCATAACTTTGGCACCATTTTTTCATCATTTTTCTAGACTAACACATTAATCCAGTGCCCACTGCCAGTTGATGTTTTTGGCTTTGTAGAAAAATGAATTTTTCGGGGTGTAAAAAATCAAAGAAAAATATGGAAATTATATTTTACATTGGAAGAGCCATTGTGCCACAAACATCACACGGAAGGGGGCCACCAGTTCCCCACGTGGCCAGGCCACGCGGCAACCCCCATCGGTGCATGGGCACCTAGACCTCCGTTCCATTGCCTCTCGAGTCTCGACGCCTCTGGATCTATGTATACCCTAGAATGCCTCCCATCTTTCAACCCTAATTTTCCCCATTGTTCGGGTTACCTACTATGGGTAGAGTCACAAGACATGCATCTTGGATGACACCTAGGGCCCCACATCTACAAGCATTAAAGCCTCTGGGCCACAAGCATATTCAAATGATCTTCACGACATTATTCACTCGGATGTCAACCATTCACTCGGAAGTTATCTATCTACTCGGATGCTGCCAATTCATTCGGCTACCATACCATCCACTTGGCTAGCCCGCCAGCACTCGGACAAGGGAGATTAAGAGCCAGCATGGAATCTGAAGCATCCACGGGCACATGTCCACGAGATTTACTAGCCACCAATGCTTCAGTTAGCAATAGTAACACTTGTATTAAACTTGACTCATCAAACCCCCTATAACATAGCAAGGCAAAGGGGCGGCGTGCTCTATATAAGCCGCCCCATAGCACTTGGACGAGGGTTCGCATTCTCTGTAATCTCCCATACGTAAGGAAAACAAACAGCTCCATAGCTCGAAACGTAGGGTCTTTACCTCCACTATGAGGGGCCTGAACTCATAAACCCTCGTGTCACATCTACATTGTAACTAGACCACGCTCCTTCATCTCCCCCTCTCTTGCTGTCAGAATCGTTCCCAGGACAGTTGGTGCCCACCGTGGGGCTACGCGTCTATTGATTTACGGCGCAGGTGAAACTTTTCACTCATCATGGTTTCTGGCGGTTAGATGGTGCTTGGCAGCGAGATCCATTTCGGCGCCCTTTGTTTCATTGCCGATGATTCGGCGAGGCTTCAAGAAGCCCCGCTGGATGCGGAGTCGCTGCCCATCCGTGGGGCAGCATACTTCTGTGAAAACGCTTACGGAGTTCTATGGCGATAGCCGTTGGTCCCGTACCAGACTAATCTCCACCTCCCCGCTCGGCGTCGTCGCAAGCGCTCCAGCCACTCACGGTTCTAGCAGTGGATCAAGCATGTCGTGGCTCTTCAGTCCACGGCCGAGCAGATAGCTGCTCTCGAACCCGATGAATCTTTCCATGACTTATTTGCCTTCTCCATGAGGGTTCGGAAGATAAAGTCAACTGCGAGAGCATCGAGTCCTCCACAGATGTTTTGATGGCTGGTCTAGATAACGGCCCACCTGGTTTTCCTAATAACCATGACGGCCTCATCCATTAGTCTCGGGAGCACGCTGATGACGGCCCCCGTGGCAATGAATCGATGCCTCCTCCTCACACTCAGGAGGAAAATTGATGAACTCAACCACAGGGTCGATCAAGTTTTGCACACGCCTATCACAGAAATGACCCCCGAGGCTCTCGCCTTGGAGTCGACACATTTGGCCACCTTGGCCGAGCGCACACGCCTTGAGCAGCGGGACAAAGCTCTCGAGGATCAGCTCCGGCAGCAACCTAGTTCTAGTCGGAGCAGAAGAAAGTTGTTTCCGAACAACGAGGATCGAAGTTACCGAGTGATGCGCACTCCGTGCAAAACTTCGTAGCAGTAACAAGAATCGCAAATTCCATTCAACCTTCTAGTTCAGTAGCTGAAGGACTTAGATAAATTCTAGTAATGTTGAAGACAGCCATGTCACAGAACTCTGTCGTGTCTCAGTCAGAAAATCGTGTGCACAACAAGTCAGTGCGTTTGGATACGACTTAGTCGGCTCATAGCCCGATTGTGTCCAGGAGGCGCCAAGAGTCGCCACCCCCAAGATATATAGCTCACACTCGGCGGCATGAGCGGTATGGGAATCGGAACCGTGAGAAGATCACGATCCCTCAGCAATGTGATGATCATCAGACCCCTCCACGGGAGAATTCGTACGTGCCCTGGCAGTACGATGAAAGACGCTGATACGACGACTATTGGAGGCCCGGCCCTCCACGACAGCCGGGTGGTTATCGTCCGCGAGATCAAGAGGGCATAGGTTACCATGACCCACAGTTCAACGCAAGATCCGTTCTTGCCCAGAACCTAGTCGACTGGGGCAGAGCCTGCAGAGAGATCTTTGACAGGGATTACCCTAGTGGATCCACCTCCTTAGGAGAAATATGTTTCAGCAGATACATTCGCTCGACAGTGATTCCTGCTAACTTCAAGCTGACGACTGGGATCAGTGAATTCATCGGCGAGTCCAAGCCAGAGACGTGGCTAGAAGATTTTCAAGTGGTTCTCCAGATTGGAGGCGGCGATGATAATGTGGCGATGAAGCACCTTCCCCTGATCTTAGAAGGATCGGCTAGGGCCTGGCTCAATCAGTTGCCCCCAACAGTAGTTTCAGCTAGGATGATCTCTCCCGAGTGTTTGTCAAGACCTTTGAAGGGACCTACAAGTCGTCGGGTGGATTGGCCAAATTGCAGCACTGTGTACGGAAGAGCACCGAAACTCTGAGAGAGTACATCCAGAGATGGACCACGCTGGATAACACAGACGAGAACATAATGAACGCCAAGCCATTTGCGCCTTCAAGCAAGGTGTCAAGTATTGTGAGCTGGCCCTCAAATTTGGCTGAACGAAATTTGTGCACTTTTACACATTACTTACCGCCTTTTATGTATTGGATAGTTACACTTGGTGAAACTGTGAACCCCTGTCTAGTTTTTAGCATAAGAATCACCTTTCAATAAATTTTGCATGCACTTCCATTTTCAGTTTTCTTTTATTCTGAAAATACTAAAATATTATCTACTAGTGTATCTTTTAATTGCCTTGTGCAACTAGTAAGACTAGCAGGTTGCCAACCTTGTTAGAACTGTCGGGGACACAAGTGAAGTTTCATTTGTGTTACAAACATTATGACTACTACTGGGATAACTTGCCCTAACTGATTGATACCTTGGATTCTTACTGAAGTAAGCTCACTACATACCCCAAACTATTGCACTTGTAAGCCCAACACTGCACTTGATACACAAGTCAGCAAGATCAAGCATTCTGGCACTGCTCCTAGGGAGATAAGTGCCATGCAATATTTTTGTACTTCTTAACAAATTGCCTTCAGTGCAAGCTTTCTATAGAGGTAATTGTTTTTTGCAGTAGGTTCTGTAACACTTTTGTTGTATTCCTTGTTTTATATCTTGCTTAGTTGTAGCATTTTTTATCAAAGCTATCAAAAACTCCAAAAAGTTTAATAAATTCGGCACCTAGTTAATTTTTGTTTAGTAGCTGTAATGGGTATCATTAATGCAAGCATTTAGTTGTGTGATTTCTCTACCACCAATAACAATGATTTGGTGAGCAAACTTATCAAACCACCCACTAGTGTTGATTCCTATGATATCAGCCCTGTTTTGTTTAACCTTGTTATGAATGAATAACTTTTTGGCTCATTCAACTCTCTAGAAAATGGGTTGGATATTCCAACACGGGTCAGACCATCGAAGTTCTCGGACCTTGTGAAGAATATAGAAGGCACATCTGACCTTAAGAAGAAGCCTCTGCTTATGCACGGATATGCCCCGGACCCTGCCTACACAGTCCAACAAGTCAGACTGTACAACTTAGGTCGGCCAGTCCGACTTTTCCAGGATAACACACAACGAGCAAAATTTTGGTGGGCCTATTTATACACCATTTGTTCCCCACGAGGAAGGGGACGACTCCGACACTTTCTCCACCATTTTTCTATCACTACAAGAAATATGTCAACTTGCGACCATCACTATTGGTCACTGAAAGGTCATTGTTTTCATTTGCGACCTTTTTGTGACAAAAAACAGATGGTCAAAAGCTGGCGGTCGTAAACTGAAATTCATGACCTTCTTTGTGATATGTAAAAGGTCGTTGGTTCTTTGACCAAATTTTTGGTCACTGGCAACCTCCCCAGGCCAATTAGGCATCCAACGTGGCAAGCTGATGTGGCACAAGAATCAGCCCGGTCCAATTCGGTTTTCTACATGGGCCGAGCCCATTAATTCAGCCTTTCTATATATCTTTTTCTGTCAATTTTTGGTCGACTTCATGGGCCTGGCCCAACATTGCAGCCTTTTTATTATTGGGCCTTGGCCTTTTCGTCTACATAATTTTAATTTCCTTTTTTTATTAAATGGGTCCACCAGTCAGATGGGTCCTAGTTGTCAGGTTTGGGTCTGGTAAGTGAGTCCCATCTATCAGGCTCATATTCTTCATATTTCAACTAGTATTTAACTTGGCAGACAAAAGCACACATGATACTTCAAATAAGAGCAACCAGATCACGTTGCCAATACATATGACCATGTGTAATACAGTACTTTACAAGATCTACATGTGTAACGAGCTCTACAAGTGTGATACAATACTGCTTTACAAGAAAATGATGACATGCCGGACTCGCTGGACAACCATAGTCAAGGCTGGGAACAAACAAAACGGTAACATGGCTTCCTCTGTCACCCTGTTACATGAATGAGAGAAGAATTAGAAAAACTGAGGCAAATATATTATGAACAGTGAAGGAAATATGCCCTAGAGGTAATAATAAAGTTATTTATTTCCTTATATCATGATAAATGTTTATTATTCATGCTAGAATTGTATTAACCGGAAACATAATACATGTGTGAATATATAGACAAACAGAGTGTCACTAGTATGCCTCTACTTGACTAGCTCGTTGATCAAAGATGGTTAAGTTTCCTAGCCATTGACATGGGTTGTCATTTGATTAACGGGATCACATCATTAGGAGAATGATGTGATTGACTTGACCCATTCCGTTAGCTTAGCACTCGATCGTTTAGTATGTTGCTATTGCTTTCTTCACGACTTATACATGTTCCTATGACTATGAGATTATGCAACTCCCATTTACCGGAGGAACACTTTGTGTGCTACCAAACGTCACAACGTAACTGGGTGATTATAAAGGTGCTCTACAGGTGTCTCCGAAGGTACTTGTTGGGTTGGCGTATTTCGAGATTAGGATTTGTCACTCCGATTGTCGGAAAGGTATCTCTGGGCCCTCTCGGTAATGCACATCACTTAAGCCTTGCAAGCATTGCAACTAATGAGTTTGTTGCGGGATGATGTATTACGGAACGAGTAAAGAGACTTGCCGGTAACGAGATTGAACTAGGTATTGAGATACCGACGATCAAATCTCGGGCAAGTAACATACCGATGACGAAGGGAACAACGTATGTTGTTATGCGGTCTGACCGATAAAGATCTTCGTAGAATATGTGGGAGCCAATATGATCATCCAGGTTCCGCCTTTGGTTATTGACCGGAGACGTGTCTTGGCCATGTCTACATAGTTCTCGAACCCGTAGGGTCCGCACGCTTAAAGTTTCGATGACAGTTATACTATGAGTTTATATGTTTTGATGTACCGAAGGTTGTTCGGAGTCTCGGATGTGATCACGGACATGACGAGGAGTCTCGAAATGGTCGAGACATGAAGATTGATATATTGGAAGCCTATGTTTGGATATTGGAAGTGTTCCGGGTGAAATCGGGATTTTACTGGAGTACCGGGAGGTTACCGGAACCCCCCGGGGGCTTAATGGCCATAGTGGGCCTTAGTGGAAGAGAGGAGAGGCAGCCAGGGCAGGGCCGCGCGCACCTCCCCCCTAGTCCGAATAGGACAAGGAGAGGGGGGCGGCGCCCCCCTTTCCTTCCTCTCTCCCTCCTCTTTCCCCCTCCACTCCTAGTCCAACAAGGAAAAGGGAGGGAGTCCTACTCCCGGTGGGAGTAGGACTCCTCCTGGCGCGCCCCTCCTTGCCGGCCACACCTCTCCCCCTTGCTCCTTTATATACGGGGGCAGGGGCACCCTAGAGACACAACAATTGATCGTTTGATCTTTTAGCCGTGTGCGGTGCCCCCCTCCACCATAGTCCACCTCGATAATACTGTAGCGGTGCTTAGGCGAAGCCCTGCGTCGGTAGAAAACATCATCATCGTCACCATGCCGTCGTGCTAACGAAACTCTCCCTCAACACTCGGCTGCATCAGAGTTCGAGGGACGTCATCGGGCTGAACGTGTGCTGAACTCGGAGGTGTCGTGCGTTCGGTACTTCATCGGTCGGATCGTGAAGACGTACGACTACATCAACCGCGTTGTGCTAACGCTTCCGCTTTCGGTCTACGAGGGTACGTGGACAACACTCTCCCCTCTCATTGATATGCATCACCATGATCTTGCGTGTGCGTAGGAAATTTTTTAAATTACTACGTTCCCCAACAGTGGCATCCGAGCCAGGTTTTATGCGTTGATGTTATATGCATGAGTAGAACACAAGTGAGTTGTGGGCGATATAAGTCATACTGCTTACCAGCATGTCATACTTTGGTTCGGCGGTATTGTTGGATGAAGCGGCCCGGACCAACATTACGCGTACGCTTACGCGAGACTGGTTCTACCGACGTGCTTTGCACACAGGTGGCTGGCGGGTGTCAGTTTCTCGAACTTTAGTTGAACCGAGTGTGGCTACGCCCGGTCCTTGCGAAGGTTAAAACAGCACTAACTTGACAAACTATTGTTGTGGTTTTGATGCGTAGGTAAGAACGGTTCTTTTTCAGCCCGTAGCAGCCACGTAAAACTTGCAACAACAAAGTAGAGGACGTCTAACTTGTTTTTGCAGGGCATGTTGTGATGTGATATGGTGAAGACGTGATGAGTTATAAGTTTTTGTATAAGATGATCATGTTTCGTTGAAGTTATTGACAACTGGCAGAAGCCTTATGGTTGTCTCTTTATTGCATAAGATGCAAGCGCCAAATAATTGCTTTACTTTATCGCTATGCGATAGCAATAGTTGCAAGAGCAATAATTGGCGAGACGACCATGTGACGACACATTGATATAGATCAAGATGATGGAGATCATGGTGTCATGCCGGTGACGATGGAAATCATGACGATGCTTTGGAGATGGAGATCAAAGGCACGAGATGATGATGGCCATATCATGTCACATATTTTGATTGCATGTGATGTTTATCTTTTATACATCTTATTTTGCTTAGTTTGACGGTAGCATTATAAGATGATCTCTCACTGAATTATCTAGGTATAAGTGTTCTCCCTGAGTATGCACCGTTGCGAAAGTTCTTCGTGCTGAGACACCACGTGATGATCGGGTGTGATAGGCTCTACGTTCAAATACAACGGGTGCAAAACAGTTGCACACGCGGAATACTCAGGTTAAACTTGACGAGCCTAGCATATAACAGATGTGGCCTCGGAACACTGAGACCAAAAGGTCGAGCGTGAATCATATAGTAGATATGATCAACATAGTGATGTTCACCATTGAAACTACTCCATCTCACGTGATGATTGGACATGGTTTAGTTCATATGAATCACGTGATCACTTAGAAGATTAGAGGGATGTCTATCTAAGTGGGAGTTCTTAAGTAATATGATTAATTGAACTTAAATTTATCATGAACTTAGTCCTGGTAGTATTAGCATATCTATGTTGTAGATCAATAGCTCGCGTTGTTGCTTCCCTATGTTTTATATATGTTCCGTGAGAAAACTAAGTTGAAAGATGATAGTAGCAATGATGCGGACTGGTCCGTGATCTGAGGTTTATCCTCATTGCTGCACAGATGAATTATGTCCTTGATACACCGCTAGGTGACAGACCTATTGCAGGAGCAGATGCAGACATTTTGAACGTTTGGCTAGCTCAATATGATGACTACTTGATAGTTTAGTGCACCATGCTTAACGGCTTAGAATCGGGACTTCAAAGACGTTTTGAACGTCATGGACCATATGAGATGTTCCAGGAGTTGAAGTTAATATTTCAAGCAAATACCCGAGTTGAGTCTTAAAGAGTCCTTGGCTATGCCGACTCATGGATGCTTCGTATGTCATGTGCACTGCCTTGTACATGATGGTGCTGTACGATCGAGCCCGTGTGGGCCCCACCACAAAAAATTCGGACGAAATCTCTATCATATGTTTGTTCCGGCTTATTCTGCAAGTCAAATCCTTTGTTTTGTTCTGCTTTGTTTTGTGGTATTCGAGTTGCTTCAATGACAAGTGTTGATTCCATACCTTATTCTAAGCGGTGTTCTCATATTCCTATGTGGATACTAATCCTTTGTGATCATCGAGTTTGCCATCTTAATTCTATTTCCAACCGGTGTGTTTCTCTTCGAGATGATCCCATCATTCTCCCCATTCGGAAGATCAATATTAAGTTTTCTCAACGTTGTTCGTTTCATCTGCCCCAAGTTGCCTTTGTTTTTCCCGCCCTCCCGCCCTCTTTCTTCAAGGACTCAGATTTCTTAATCATGTATCCATCTTATGGAGGTGAAGTTTCTTCATTTTTTTCAATCAATGTTCTTATCCGGTGATTCTCAGGAAGATGCTCAGGAAGCTTCAAGTTTATCATTCTTCATTCTCGTATTCTTTTCCGGTGGATTCAATTGAAGCTTTCAGTGTTTGATTATAGCCCTTTCCTCCTTTCAAATGCTTTCTCATGCCGGTATATCTCTTAATCATTCCCCGCTTGCTATTCAATTGTTCCGGAGTGCTGAAGATATCTCTGAAGATTCGTGTATCCACTCCGCATCAATTCTAACTATTTCGAGGATGTTACCTCATTCAAGCTATTTAATTCAACCGGCGCAATCTTTCTTTTAATCATTCAACGGTGTTTCTTTTGAGTGGGCCCTAACCCACAGGTCTATTCCCAGGATCTTACCTGACTCTTCTAATTTTTCGGAGTTATTCTCAAATTCATTGCAAAGTTTGTCGTAAGAATGAATTTTCATCAGTCATATGTCTTTCTCCAAGATCTTTCAAATTCTTTCATCGTTGTTTCATCATTTCTATTATCCATTCTTCCGGAGTGTCTCAATAATTTTGGTGGTATTTCTCGTCGTCATTCTCAGATTTTGAAGACCGAAGAAGAGTTTCCTCTTAAATCCTTACCCGTTCTTCCAAAGATTCATAGTTCTAACTTATGCCATCCTCTCATAATTATTTTTGATTGTGAGGATTCTTTTCACCCATCCGGAGCAATCCATGAGTCTTTTTAGTTTGATTCTCCGAAGGCCATCATTTCAGAAGATTTCTTCGTTATAAGTTTTCAGCCTCGTTCTCCAATTATTCTAAATTGATGTCTCTTCGTTCATCTCCATATTCTCCCGGTGCATCGTTCAAGTATCCTCTAGTCAGCTCGTGATCTATTCGTTCTCATGTATCTAAATTCCCTCGAGTATTTGCGCGCGTTCTTTAATTCTTATGGTGTTTCGTCCTCTTTTCTTCAATTGTTTTCAATTCTCGCGGTGGTTCGTTCAAGAGTTCTCTTCCTTGGTTATCATATCAATTCATTCGTTCTTTCCAATCCTATCGACGGTTCGTTGAAGTCCTTCTCAAGTTTGCGCTATATCTATCTTAATCCTTTCTACGAGAATAAGTAGTACGCCAAATCCGTTGTTTGTCATCAATCTAAATTGGTGAAGGATACGCGTAATGTAATTCTTACTCTTGTTTCCTCCAAGTGATTAATTCCTTCTTCCGGAGTTCGTTCATGATATCAAATTCTCGGTTCCAAGTTGTTCATCTTTTCTTTCAGGAGTTCCAAGTTTTATCGGTTATATCATCCCGAAGCTCCATCTAAATCATTGCAAGGCTTCACCTTGTGTTGTCAACTTCTCTTTTTTTTATCATCCTTTTATTACCGGAGTTCTTCATGGAGGCTCTACATGGTGCTTCGTCAAGGATTCTTTTCATTCTTCAATTGTTCTGCAAGATTTCTCTTGAAGTTAAGATCAGCCAAGCTATACTCTAAAAAAAATAAACATGGTGCTCAACACATGTTTTGTTTTGTGGAGTCCAAGCATTCTTCATCTTGCATCCTAAAGTGCAATTCGTTCTACCTTATCATTTGAGGTGGTGTTATGTCATTCTTGACAATTTGAGTTCGCATTTCATGATTCACATGTTGTCAAGAATGAGGTATTTTAAATCCATTAATCTCTTCGTTTGAGTTATCTTGTGTCATATCCGCTTAAAGCATTTCCTAAGGAATATTACTATTGTGGTGCTTATCAATGATCCAAGTTTTCTCCTATCCTCTTGGTGAAAGAAGTTTTTCATCTCGTTGGTGTTATCAATTATATTAGTTGTTTCCGTAGTGGCAGAATTTCGACTCTATCTTGAGAAGTTTTCCATAAGCCCACAACAAGCTTGTTCTTTTCGTTGTTGATTTTTCCAACAACTCCGTTCAATCCTACTTCGTAAGGATGCTCTTTAAAATTCATTTATGGTAGGAGATGTTGGTTTCATTCTTCGTTCTATTCACTCCAACTATCCAACTATCATGCATTGTTTCCGGAGGCATGGTGATGTTGCTATCTTCACTCATCATCTCGATTTGTGAGGACCGTGTTCTTTTCGTGCTTATCCATTTCCAACCGGAGTGTCGTGCCCTCTTTTCAAGTTCTTCCCATTCTGTCAAGTTTTGCCTCCCTTCTCAACCGGAGTGCTGTCTGAAATCTTTCTTACCCCTTGTGCCATTCTTTCATTAGTTCCGGAGGCAATGTGTTGTTAATTTCATCAAGTATCCTCTCATCTTGTCAAGATCATGTTCAATTCTTTCCATTTTCTATCGGAGTGCTGTCCAAATTATGTCATTCTTGTTCCTTGTTTCTCTTTTCTACCGGTGTGCTTTCATATTAATTTTGATCCATTAAGCTCTTATTTCCATGTTTGTCAAACTACAAGGTTCTTGTAATGGTCCTTGTTCCTCTTGTTGAACGGAGTGTTTTAAATTTTGTTCACCTCCGTCGTGTCATTTCTTCAAGCTTTGCGACCTCTCAAGATTCTTTGGTTTCACTCGTTTGTCAAAGAAGCAACTTTGTTTTACCTCTTCCTCTTCCGCTTCTCTCTGGTGCCATCCTAGATCTCGGGACGAGATCCTCTCGTAGTGGTGGAGTGTTGTAACGCCCCGAGACCGATGCTCCAGAAGCCTTCAATGTTCTTCGTTGTCGTTGTGTGTAATTATTTGTTTGTTGCATTTCATCATGGCATCATCCGCATTGCATCGGCACCTCGTTGCCGTCATTGTTTTTAAAACCTGCATCCACTCATAGTTGCCGCGTCCCCCCTTGCTATCGTTGTCCGTTTCGAGACCAACCACACTTGCAACGTTGCTCCTCGTTTTCTCTCTTGTCTTCTCCGGGGCCTTTTGTCAGACACTTTGTCTTTGTCGACCCCTCTCAGACCACCCCTCGCGCGCGTCCGAAAATTGTTCCGAACCCGACCCGGGTTGTTGTTACTGATGGGTCCGGATCATCCCCAAACATCTATAAAACATCACCGTTTTCTTTGTTGGACTCTCCTAGCTTATTTTCTTGGCGTCCGATTTAAATCGGAGGGACGGGATAGCCCCTACTCTAATCCCCTACCTATATAACTAGTCTAACCCTAAAACCTAGGAGATCTGTCCCATCCATTTCGCCGCCGCCACCCGGTCTCGATCCACCTCGGGATCCCCTTCTCCTCGTTCCTCCACCCACCAACAGGACCCCGAGCACCCAATCCACCCCTCGCCGAGCATCTGAGCAGCAGCCGCCTCCCCGTGTGCGTCTCCTGCATCTTCGTCCTCCAGCCACGCCCGAGGCAATCGCCTCCTCTGCTCCGAGCGCCTCGGCCATCTCCTTCCTCGGGCCCCTGCACGGATCCAGCCAGCCCGCTCGATCCGGATAGGACCGAGGCAGCAGCCTCCGTCCTCGAGCACGAGAGGAGCTCGCCCGAGGCTTCCGTGACCATGGCCCCGACTCCAGCTGCCTTCCCCGCTGCTCTGCTCTCTCTACTTGCTCCCTTGCCTCTCTCTTACTTCCTCCAGCTCTCTCTCCCCCTCACTTATCTCTCTCTTTTGTCTCTGTCCCGTAGGAGTTCCCATCCATGGCGCCAGGAGAAGAGCGCCCCGACCACCTCGCAACCAGCTCGCTGGAGCAAAGCTCCTCCTCTGCCACCCTTGCCCGTTCCCAGCCGGATCCCGCCAGCAGGGCCCCGTCCCCACCTCCGGCGCCCCAAGTTCCGCCGCCGCTGCCGTTCCACTGCCATGGTGCCTCGGCCTCCTCTGCTTCCCGCGTCGCCGCTGCCTGCCTCGCCTCCTGCCGAGCGCCTCCCTCACCTGCGGCCTCCTCCCCGACCCCGCGCCAAGTTCGTCTTCGAGCCACGCCGCCCTGGAGCTTCTCCGATGTCCCGCCAAGTCCCTCTGCTCGAGCTCGTCGACCCGCCGCTTCCCGCGCCTGCCGGCCCTGCCTCAAGTCCCGCCGCCGCTGTTCTGTTTCCTGACGAGCCGAGACGAGACGACCGCTGCAGCTCGCTCGCCTGGCGTTGACCAGTCGCCTAGGCCACCAGCTCGCCCACTTCGGCCTGCCTCCTCCACTGACCGGCCTCCAGCCCAGCTGCTACCCGTGAGCCTCCTCCACCGATCAGGGCCATGGCCCATGGTGAGAACCCCAGCCCCTTCAGATGCGGCCCGGATCATGTTTTTTTTCCCGTCTGCGATTTTTCCCATTATCCAGGATTTTACAGTTTTACAGAAAAACCCTCAAACATCATGCATATAATAACTCTTTAACCGTGCATCGGATTAAAATGATTTAAACATGTAAAATGCTTAGAATTTTGTCTAGTTTCATATTATGCTGCACTCATCCATGTTTAAAATGTTTAAACTTGCTGTTTATTTAATTTTGCATATATGCCATGTTAAAATGATTTATTTCATAACTAATTAACCGTAACTCGGATTTAAATAAACTTTATATGTAAATGGGGTAGAAAAATGCATAGAATAACTTCGTTCACTTTATTTTGCTGTTTAAAAACATTAAAATTGTGTTTATGGCAGAACAGTACCAAATCTAAAATATGCATATGGGGATTTTCCGGAATTGTTGTTTGTTGTTCCGGACTCATTTAAATTTGCCTAGATAGGTAGTTTTCATATGCCTCACCTCTTGCCATGTTAATCAACATTTAATCTCGTCTTGTTCATAAACGGGAGCAAACTAAATAATTGATGTGGTGTTTCTTCAATATGCAACTCGTTGCATATTGAGCTCCATTTAATTTGTAGTATTGTTTATGCACTTTGCCATGCCATCCCTCATTAAACCGGACATGCATCATATGTGGTTGTGCATCATGCCATGTGTATGTGATGGTTGTTTACTATGTTGTTTGTTTCTTTCCGAATTTCTTCTCTCGTTAGCTTCGGTTTCATTCCGGAGTTGTGAGGATTCGTTCGACTACATCCGTTTGTCTTCTTCATGGGCTCGTTCTTCTTCCTTGCGGGATCTCAGGCAAGATGACCATACCCTCGAAATCAATTCTATCTTTGCTTTGCTAGTTATTCGTTCTATTGCCATGCTGCGCTACCTACCACTTGCTATATCATGCCTCCCATATTTGTCATGTCAAGCCTCTAACCATCCTTTCCTAGCAAACCGTTGTTTGGCTAAGTTACCGCTTTTGCTCAGCCCTTCTTATAGCGTTGTTAGTTGCAGGTGAAGTTGAAGTTGGTTCCATGTTGGAACATGGATATTTTGGAATATCACAATATCTCTTATTTAATTAATGCATCTATATATTTGGTAAAGGGTGCAAGGTCCGGCCTTATGCCTGGTGTTTTGTTCCACTCTTGCCGCCCTAGTTTCCGTCAGACCGGTATTATGTTCCTTGAGTTTGCGTTCCTTACGCGGTTGGGTGATTTATGGGACCCTCTTGACAGTTCGCCTTGACTAAAACTCCTCCAGCAAGGCCCAACCTTGGTTTTACCATTTGCCACCTAAGCCTTTTTCCCCCGGGTTTTCGCGAGGCCGAGGGTCATCTTTATTTAAACCCCCGGACCACTGCTCCTTCGAGTGCTGGCCCAAACCGAGCGATGTCCGGCGCCCCCTGGGCAACCAGGGTCTATGCCAACCCGACGTTTGGCTCATCCGGTGTGCCCTGAGAACGAGATATGTGCAGCTCCTATCGGGATTTGTTGGCACATTGGGCGGCTTTGCTGGTCTTGTTTTACCATTGTCGAAATGTCTTGTAAACCGGGATTCCGAGACTGATCGGGTCTTCCTGGGAGAAGGTTTATCCTTCATTGACCGTGAGAGCTTATAATGGGCTAAGTTGGGACACCCCTGCAGGGTATTATCTTTCGAAAGCCGTGCCCGCGGTTATGAGGCAGATGGGAATTTGTTAATGCCCGGTTGTAGAGAACTTGTCACTTGACTTAATTAAAATACATCAACTGTGTGTGTAGCCGTGATGGTCTCTTCTCGGCGGAGTCCGGGAAGTGAACACGGTTTCTGGGTTATGTTTGACGTAAGTAGGAGTTCAGGATCACTTCTTGGTCATTACTAGTTGACGACCGTTCCGCTGCTTCTCTTCTCGCTCTCATTTGCGCATGTTAGCCACCATATATGCTTAGTGCCTGCTGCAGCTCCACCTCATTACACCATCCTTTTCCTATAAGCTTAAATAGTCTTGATCTCGTGGGTGTGAGATTGCTGAGTCCTCATGACTCACAGATTCTACCAAAACAGTTGCAGGTGCCGACGATGCCAGTGCAGATGACGCAACCGAGCTCAAGTGGGAGTTCGATGAGGAACGTGGTCGTTACTATGTGTCCTTTCCTGATGATCAGTAGTGGAGCCCAGTTGGGACGATCGGGGATCTACTATTTGGGGTTATCTTATTCTCATTTGGATTTTGACCGTAGTCGGTCTATGTGTGGATTTTGGATGATGTATGAATTATATTTATGTATTGTGTGAAGTGGCGATTGTAAGCCAACTCTCGTTATCCCATTCTTGTTCATTACATGGGATTGTGTGAAGATGACCCTTCTTGCGACAAAACCACAATGCGGTTATGCCTCTAAGTCGTGCCTCGACACGTGGGAGATATAGCCGCATCGTGGGCGTTATACTACAATCACTTGAATCAAGTGGGAGTTAATCTTCCAGATAAGATAGTGATTGACAAAATTCTCTAGTCACCATCACCAAGTTAGTAGAACTTCGTGATGAACTATAATATGCAAGGGATAATGGAAACGACTCCCAAGCTCTTCGTGATGCTGAAATCAACGAAAGGTAGAAATCAAGAAAAACATCAAGTGTTGATGGTTGACAAGACCACTAGTTTCAAGAAAAGGGCAAAGGGAAGAAGGGGAACTTCAAGAAGAACGGCAAGCAAGTTGCTGCTCAAGTGAAGAAGCCCAAGTCTAGACCTAAGCCTGAGACTAAGTGCTTCTACTGCATAGGAACTGGTCACTGGAAGTGGAATTACCCCAAGTATTTGGCGGATAAGAAGGACGGCAAAGTGAACAAAGGTATATTTGATATACATGTTATTGATGGGTACTTTACTAGTGTTTATAGCAACCCCTCAGTATTTGATACTAGTTCAGTTGCTAAGATTAGCAACTCGAAACGGGAGTTGCAGAATGAACAGAGACTAGTTAAGGGTGAAGTGATGATGTGTGTTGGAAGTGGTTCCAACATTGATATGATCATCATCGCACACTCCCTATACTTTCGAGATTAGTGTTGAAACTAAATAAGTGTTATTTGGTGGTTGCGTTGAGCATGAATATGATTTGATCATGTTTGTTGCAAAACGGTTATTCATTTAAATTAGAGAATAATTGTTGTTCTGTTTACATGAATAAAACCTTCTATGGTCATACACCCAATAAAATGGTTTGTTGGATCTCGATCGTAGTGATACACATATTCATAATACTGTAGCCAAAAGATGCAAAGTTAATAATGATAGTGCACCTTATTTATGGCACTGTCGTTTAGTTCATATTGGTGTAAAGCGCATAAAGAAACTCCATGCTGATGGAATTTTGGAATCACTTGATTGTGAATCACTTGATGCTTGCGAACCATGCCCTATGGGCAAGATGACTAAAACTCCGTTCTCCAGAACAATGGAGCGAGCAACAGATTTGTTGGAAATCATACATACTGATGTATATGGTCCGATGAATATTGAGGCTCGCGGCGGGTATCATTATTTTCTGACCTTCACAGATGATTTGAGAAGATATGGGTATATCTACTTGATGAAACATAAATCTGAAACATTTGAAAAGTTCAAAGAATTTCAGAGTGAAGTGGAAAATCATCGTGACAAGAAAATGAAGTTTCTATGATTTGATCGCGGAGACGAATATTTGAGTTACGAGTTTGGCCTTCAGTTAAAACAATGTGAAATAGTTTCACTACTCACGCCACCTGGAACACCACAATGTAATGGTGTGTCCGAACGTCGTAACCGTACTTTATTAGATATGGTGCGATCTATGATGTCTCTTACCGATCTACCACTATCGTTTTGGGGTTATGCATTAGAGACAGCTGCATTCACGTTAAATAGGGCACCATCTAAATCCGTTGAGACGATACCGTATGAACTATGGTTTGGCAAGAAACCTAAGCTGTCGTTTCTTAAAGTTTGAGGTTGCAATGCTTATGTGAAAAAGTTTCAACCTGATAAGCTCAAACCCAAATCGGAGAAGTGCGTCTTCATAGGATACCCAAAAGAAAATGTTGGATACACCTTCTATCACAGATCCAAAGGCAAGATATTCGTTGCTGAGAATGGATCCTTTCTAGAGAAGGAGTTTCTCTCGAAAGAAGTGAGTGGGAGGAAAGTAGAACTTGATGAGGTAACTGTACCTGCTCCCTTATTGGAAAGTAGTTCATCACAGAAACCGGTTCCTGTGACACCTACACCAATTAGTGAGGAAGCTAATGATGATGATCATGAAACTTCAGATCAAGTTACTACCGAACCTCGTAGGTCAACCAGAGTAAGATCCGCACCAGAGTGGTACGGTAATCCTGTTCTGGAGATCATATTACTTGACCATGACGAACCTACGAACTATGAGGAAGCGATGATGAGCCCAGATTCCGCGAAATGGCTTGAGGCCATGAAATCCGAGATGGGATCCATGTATGAGAACAAAGTGTGGACTTTGGTTGACTTGCCCGATGATCGGCAAGCAATTGAGAATAAATGGATCTTCAAGAGGAAGTCGGGCGCTGATAGTAGTGTTACTATCTACAAAGCTAGAATTGTCGCAAAAGGTTTTCGACAAGTTCAAGGTGTTGACTACGATGAGAGTTTCTCACTCGTATCTATGCTTAAGTCTGTCCGAATCATGTTAGCGATTGCCTCATTTTATGAAATCTGGCAAAATGGATAAACAAAACTGCATTCCTTAATGGATTTATTAAAGAAGAGTTGTATATGATGCAACCAGAAGGTTTTGTCAATCCTAAAGGTGCTAACAAAATATGCAAAGCTCCAGCGATCCATCTATGGACTGGTGCAAGCATCTCGGAGTTGGAATATACGCTTTGATAAGTTGATCAAAGCATATAGTTTTATATAGACTTGCGGTGAAGCCTGTATTTACAAGAAAGTGAGTGGGAGCACTACAACATTTCTGATAAGTATATGTGAAAGACATATTGTTGATCGGAAATAATGTAGAATTATTCTGCAAAGCATAACGGAGTGTTTGAAAGGAGTTTTTCAAAGAAAGGCCTCGGTAAAGCTGCTTACATATTGAGCATCAAGATCTATAGAGGTAGATCAAAACGCTTGATAAGTTTTTTCAATGAGTACATACCTTGACAAGATTTTGAAGTAGTTCAAAATGGAACAGTCAAAGAAAGAGTTCTTGCCTGTGTCACAAGGTGTGAAATTGAGTAAGACTCAAAGCCCGACCACGGCAGAAGATAGAAAGAGAATGAAAGATATTCCCTATGCCTCAGCCATAGGTTCTATAAAGTATGCCATGCTGTGTACCAGATCTATTGTATACCCTACACTGATTTTGGCAAGGGAGTACAATAGTGATCTAGGAGTAGATCACTGGACAACGGTCAAAATTATCCTTAGTGGAATAAGGATATGTTTCTCGATTATGGAGGTGACAAAAGGTTCGTCGTAAAAGGGTTACGTCGATACAAGTTTTGGCACTGATCCAGATGACTCTAAGTCTCAATCTGGATACATATTGAAAGTGGGAGCAATTAGCTAGAGTAGCTCCGTGCAGAGCATTGTTGACATAGAAATTTGCAAAATACATACGGATCTGAATGTGGCAGACCCGTTGACTAAACTTCTCTCACAAGAAAAACATGATCACACCTTAGTACTCTTTGGGTGTTAATCACATAGCGATGTGAACTAGATTATTGACTCTAGTAAACCCTTTGGGTGTTGGTCACATGACGATGTGAACTATGGGTGTTAATCACATGGTGATGTGAACTATTGGTATTAAATCACATGGTGATGTGAACTAGATTATTGACTCTAGTGCAAGTGGGAGACTGAAGGAAATATGCCCTAGAGGCAATAATAAAGTTATTGTTTATTTCCTTATATCATGATAAATGTTTATTATTCATGCTAGAATTTTATTAACCGGAAACATGATACATGTGTGAATACATAGACAAATAGAGTGTCACTAGTATGCCTCTACTTGACTAGCTCGTTGAGCAAAGATGGTTAAGTTTCCTAGCCATTGACATGGGTTGTCATTTGATTAATGGGATCACATCATTAGGAGAATGATGTGATTGACTTGACCCATCCCGTTAGCTTAGCACTCGATCGTTTAGTATGTTGCTATTGCTTTCTTCATGACTTATACATGTTCCTATGACTATGAGATTATGCAACTCCCGTTTACCGAAGGAACACTTTGTGTTCTACCAAACGTCACAACGTAACTGGGTGATTATAAAGGTGTTCTACAGGTGTCTCCAAAGGTACTTGTTGGGTTGGCGTATTTCGAGATTAGGATTTGTCACTCCGATTGTCGGAGAGGTATCTCTGGGCCCTCTCGGTAATGCACATCACTTAAGCCTTGCAAGCATTGCAACTAATGAGTTTGTTGCGGGATGATGTATTACGGAACGAGTAAAGAGACTTGCCGGTAACGAGATTGAACTAGGTATTTGTTGGGAAACGTAGTAATTTCAAAAAAAAATCCTACGCACATGCAAGATGATGGTGATGCATAGCAACGAGAGGGGAGAGTGTTGTCCACGTACCCTCATAGACCGAAAGCAGAAGCGTTAGCACAACGCGGTTGATGTAGTCGTACGTCTTCACGATCCGACCGATCAGGTACCGAACGCATGGCACCTCCGAGTTCAATACACGTTCAGCCTGATGACGTCCCTCGAACTCCGATCCAGCCGAGTGTTGAGGGAGAGTTTCGTCAGCACGACGGCGTGGTGACGATGCTGATGTTCTACCGACACAGGGCTTCGCCTAAGCACCGCTACAGTATTATCGAGGTGGACTATGGTGGAGGGGGGCACGGCACACGGCTAAAAGATCAAACGATCAATTGTTGTGTCTCTAGGGTGCCCCCCTGCCCCCGTATATAAAGGAGCAAGGGGGAGAGGTGCGGCCGGCCAGAAGGGGCGCGCCAGGAGGATTCCTACTCCCACCGGGAGTAGGACTCCCTCCCTTTTCCTTGTTGGACTAGGAGTGGAGGGGGAAAGAGGAGGGAGAGAGGAAGGAAAGGGGGGGCGCCGCCCCCCTCTCCTTGTCCTATTCGGACTAGGGGGGAGGGGCGAGCGGCCCTGCCCTGGCTGCCTCTCCTCTCTTCCACTAACTCCCACTATGGCCCATTAAGCCCCCGGGGGGTTGCGGTAACCTCTCGGTACTCCGGTAAAATCCCGATTTCAGCCGGAACACTTCCGATATCCAACCATAGGCTTCCAATATATCAATCTTCATGTCTCGACCATTTCGAGACTCCTCGTCATGTCCGTGATCACATCCGGGACTCCGAACAACCTTCGTTACATCAAAACATATAAACTCCTAATATAACTATCATCGAAACTTTAAGCATGCGGACCCTACGGGTTCGAGAACTATGTAGACATGACCGAGACACGTCTCCGGACAATAACCAATAGCGGAACCTGGATGCTCATATTGGCTCCCACATATTCTGCGAAGATCTTTATCGGTCAGACCGCATAACAACATACGTTGTTCCCTTTGTCATCGGTATGTTACTTTCCCGAGATTCGATCGTCGGTATCTCAATACCTAGTTCAATCTCGTTACCGGCAAGTCTCTTTACTCGTTCTGTAATACATCATCCCACAACAAACTCATTAGTTTCAATGCTTGCAAGGCTTAAGTGATGTGCATTACCGAGAGGGCCCAGAGATACCTCTCCGACAAACGGAGTGACAAATCCTAATCTCGAAATACGCCAACCCAACAAGTACCTTCGGAGACACCTGTAGAGCACCTTTATAATCACCCAGTTACGTTGTGACGTTTGGTAGCACACAAAGTGTTCCTCCGGTGAACGGGAGTTGCATAATCTCATATTCATAGGAACATGTATAAGTCATGAAGAAAGCAATAGCAACATACTAAACGATAGAGTGCTAAGCTAACGGAATGGGTCAAGTCAATCAAATCATTCTCCTAATGATGTGATCCCATTAATCAAATGTCAACTCATGTCTATGGCTAGGAAACATAACCCTCTTTGATCAACGAGCTAGTCAAGTAGAGGCATACTAGTGACACTATGTTTGTCTATGTATTCACACATGTATTATGTTTCCGGTTAATACAATTCTAGCATGAATAATAAACATTTATCATGATATAAGGAAATAAATAATTACTTTATTATTGCCTCTAGGGCATATTTCCTTCAGTCTCCCACTTGCACTAGAGTCAATAATCTAGATTACACAGTAATGATTCTAACACCCATGGAGCCTTGGTGTTGATCATGTTTTGCTCGTGGAAGAGGCTTAGTCAACGGGTCTGCAACATTCAGATCCGTATGTATCTTGCAAATTTCTATGTCTCCCACCTGGACTAAATCCCGAATGGAATTGAAGCGTCTCTTGATGTGCTTGGTTCTCTTGTGAAATCTGGATTCCTTCGCCAAGGCAATTGCACCAGTATTGTCCCAAAAGATTTTCATTGGACCCGATGCACTAGGTGTGACACCTAGATCGGATATGAACTCCTTCATCCAGACTCCTTCATTTGCTGCTTCCGAAGCAGCTATGTATTCCGCTTCACACGTAGATCCCGCCATGACGCTTTGTTTAGAACTGCACCAACTGACAGCTCCACCGTTCAATGTAAACACGTATCCGGTTTGCGATTTAGAATCGTCCGGATCAGTGTCAAAGCTTGCATCAACATAACCATTTACGATGAGCTCTTTGTCACCTCCATAAATGAGAAACATATCCTTAGTCCTTTTCAGGTATTTCAGGATGTTCTTGACCGCTGTCCAGTGATCCACTCCTGGATTACTTTGGTACCTCCCTGCTAGACTTATAGCAAGGCACACATCAGGTCTGGTACACACCATTGCATAAATGATAGAGCCTATGGCTGAAGCATAGGGAACATCTTTCATCTTCTCTCTATCTTCTGCAGTGGTCGGGCATTGAGTCTTACTCAACTTCACACCTTGTAACACAGGCAAGAACCCTTTCTTTGCTTGATCCATTTTGAACTTCTTCAAAACTTTGTCAAGGTATGTGCTTTGTGAAAGTCCAATTAAGCGTCTTGATCTATCTCTATAGATCTTGATGCCCAATATATACGCAGCTTCACCGAGGTCTTTCATTGAAAAACTCTTATTCAAGTATCCCTTTATGCTATCCAGAAATTCTATATCATTTCCAATCAGCAATATGTCATCCGCATATAATATCAGAAATGCTACAGAGCTCCCACTCACTTTCTTGTAAATACAGGCTTCTCCAAAAGTCTGTACAAAACCAAATGCTTTGATCACACTATCAAAGCGTTTATTCCAACTCCGAGAGGCTTGCACCAGTCCATAAATGGATCGCTGGAGCTTGCACACTTTGTTAGCTCCCTTAGGATCGACAAAACCTTCCGGTTGCATCATATACAACTCTTCTTCCAGAAATCCATTCAGGAATGCAGTTTTGACATCCATTTGCCAAATTTCATAATCATAAAATGCGGCAATTGCTAACAAGATTCTGACAGACTTAAGCATCGCTACGGGTGAGAAGGTCTCACCGTAGTCAATCCCTTGAACTTGTCGAAAACCTTTTGCAACAAGTCGAGCTTTATAGACAGTAACATTACCGTCAGCGTCAGTCTTCTTCTTGAAGATCCATTTATTCTCAATTGCTTGCCAATCATCGGGCAAGTCAACCAAAGTCCACACTTTGTTCTCATACATGGATCCCATCTCAGATTTCATGGCTTCAAGCCATTTTGCGGAATCTGGCTCACGATTGCTTCTTCATAGTTCGTAGGTTCGTCATGGTCTAGTAACATAACCTCCAGAACAAGATTACCATACCACTCTGGTGCGGATCTTACTCTGGTTGACCTACGAGGTTCAGTGATAACTTGATCTGAAGTTCCATGATCATCATCATTAACTTCCTCACTAATTGGTATAGGCGTCGCAGAAACTGGTTTCTGCGATGAACTACTTTCCAATAAGGGAGCAGGTACAATTACCTCATCAAGTTCTACTTTCCTCCCACTCACTTCTTTCGAGAGAAACTCCTTCTCCAGAAAAAATCTGAATTTAGCAACAAAAGTCTTGCCTTCGGATCTGTGATAGAAGGTGTACCCAACAGTCTCCTTTGGGTATCCTATGAAGACACATTTCTACGATTTGGGTTCGAGCTTATTAGGTTGAAGCTTTTTCACATAAGCATCGCAGCCCCAAACTTTAAGAAATGACAACTTTGGTTTCTTGCCAAACCACAGTTCATAAGGCGTCGTCTCAACGGATTTTGATGGTGCCCTATTTAACGTGAATGCGGCCGTCTCTAAAGCATAACCTCAAAACGATAGCGGTAAATCAGTAAGAGACATCATATATCGCACCATATCTAGTAAAGTACGATTACGACGTTCGGACACACCATTACACTGTGGTGTTCGGGTGGCGTGAGTTGCGAAACTATTCCGCATTGTTTAAAATGAAGACCAAACTCATAACTCAAATATTCTCCTCCACGATCAGATCGTAGAAACTTTATTTTCTTGTTACGATGATTTTCAACTTCACTCTGAAATTCTTTGAACTTTTCAAATGTTTCAGACTTATGTTTCATTAAGTAGATACACCCATATCTGCTTAAATCATCTGTGAAGGTGAGAAAATAACGATATCCGCCACGAGCCTCAACATTCATCGGACCACATACATCTGTATCTATGATTTCCAACAAATCTATTGCTCTCTCCATAGTTCCGGAGAACGGCGTTTTAGTCATCTTGCCCATGAGGCACGGTTCGCAAGTACCAAGTGATTCATAATCAAGTGGTTCCAAAAGTCCATCAGTATGGAGTTTCTTCATGCGCTTTACACCGATATGACCTAAACGGCAGTGCCACAAATAAGTTGCACTATCATTATCAACTCTGCATCTTTTGGCTTCAATACTATGAATATGTGTATCACCACTATCGAGATTCAACAAAAATAGACCACTCTTCAAGGGTGCATGACCATAAAAGATATTACTCATATAAATAGAACAACCATTATTCTCTGATTTAAATGAATAACCGTCTCGCATCAAACAAGATCCAGATATAATGTTCATGCTTAACGCTGGCACCAAATAACAATTATTTAGGTCTAAAACTAATCCCGAAGGTAGATGTAGAGGTAGCGTGCCGACCGCGATCACATCGACTTTGGAACCATTTCCCACGCGCATCGTCACCTCGTCCTTAGCCAATCTTCGCTTAATCCGTAGCCCCTGCTTCGAGTTGCAAATATTAGCAACAGAACCAATATCAAATACCCAGGTGCTACTGCGAGCATTAGTAAGGTACACATCAATAACATGTATATCACATATACCTTTGTTCACCTTGCCATCCTTCTTATCCGCCAAATACTTGGGGCAGTTCCGCTTCCAGTGACCAGTCTGCTTGCAGTAGAAGCACTCAGTCTAAGGCTTAGGTCCAGACTTGGGTTTCTTCTCCTGAACAGCAACTTGCTTGCTCTTGTTCTTGAAGTTCCCCTTCTTCTTCCCTTTGCCCTTTTTCTTGAAACTGGTGGTCTTATTGACCATCAACACTTGATGCTCCTTTTTGATTTCTACCTCCGCAGCCTTTAGCATTGCGAAGAGCTCGGGAATCATCTTAGACATCCCTTGCATGTTATAGTTCATCACGAAGCTCTTGTAGCTTGGTGGCAGTGATTGAAGAATTATGTCAATGACGCTATCATCCGGAAGATTAACTTCCAGTTGAATCAAGTGATTGTTATACCCAGACATTTTGAGTATATGCTCACTGACAGAACTATTCTCTTCCATCTTGCAGCTGTAGAACTTATTGGAGACTTCATATCTCTCAATCCGGGCATTTGCTTGAAATATTAACTTCAACTCCTGGAACATCTCATATGCTCCATGACATTCAAAACGTCGTTGAAGACCCGGTTCTAATCCGTAAAGCATGGCACACTGAACTATCGAGTAGTCATCAGCTTTGCTCTGCCAGACGTTCATAACATCTGGTGTTGCTCCTGCAGCAGGTCTGGCACCCAGCGGTGCTTCCAGGACGTAATTCTTCTGTGCAGCAATGAGGATAATCCTCAAGTTACGGACCCAGTCCGTGTAATTGCTACCATTATCTTTCAACTTTGATTTCTCAAGGAACGCATTAAAATTCAACGGAACAACAGCACGGGCCATCTATCTACAATCAACATAGACAAGCAAGATACTATCAGGTACTAAGTTCATGATAAATTTAAGTTCAATTAGTCATATTACTTAAGAACTCCCACTTAGATAGACATCCCTCTAATCCTCTAAGTGATCACGTGATCCATATCAACTAAACCATGTCCGATCATCACGGTGAACATCACTATGTTGATCATATCCACTATATGATTCACGCTCGACCTTTCGGTCTCCGTGTTCCGAGGCCGTATCTGTTATATGCTAGGCTCGTCAAGCTTAACCTGAGTATTCCGCGTGTGCAACTGTTTTGACTCGTTGTATTTGAACGTAGAGCCTATCACACCCGATCATCACGTGGTGTCTCAGCACGAAGAACTTTCGCAACGGTGCATACTCAGGGAGAACACTTATACTTTGATAATTTAGTGAGGGATCATCTTATAATGCTACCGTCAATCAAAGCAAGATAAGATGCATAAAAGATAAACATCACATGCAATCAATATAAGTGATATGATATGGCCATCATCATCTTGTGCTTGTGATCTCCATCTTCGAAGCACCGTCATGATCACCATCGTCACTGGCGCGACACCTTGATCTCCATCGTAGCATCGTTGCCGCCTCGCCAATCTTATGCTTCTACGACTATCGCTACCGCTTAGTGATAAAGTAAAGCATTACAGGGCGATTGCATTGCATACAATAAAGCGACAACCATATGGCTCCTGCCAGTTGTCGATAACTCGGTTACAAAACATGATCATCTCATACAATAAAATTTAGCATCATGTCTTGACCATATCACATCACAACATGCCCTGCAAAAAGAAGTTAGATGTCCTCTACTTTGTTGTTGCAAGTTTTACGTGGCTGCTACGGGCTTAGCAAGAACCGTTCTCACCTACGCATCAAAACCACAACGATAGTTTGTGAAGTTGGTGCTGTTTTAACCTTCGCAAGGACCGGGCGTAGCCACACTCGGTTCAACTAAAGTTGGAGAAACTGACACCCGCCAGCCACCTCTGTGCAAAGCACGTCGGAAGAACCAGTCTCGCATACGCGTACGCGTAATGTCGGTCCGAGCCGCTTCATCCAACAATACCGCCGAACCAAAGTATGACATGCTGGTAAGCAGTATGACTTATATCGCCCACAACTCACTTGTGTTCTGCTCGTGCATATAACATCAACGCATAAAACCTGGCTCGGATGCCACTGTTGGGGAACGTAGTAATTTCAAAAAAATTCCTATGCACACCCAAGATCATGGTGATGCATAGCAATGAGAGGGAGAGTGTTGTCCACGTACCCTCGTAGACCGAAAGCGGAAGCGTTAGCACAACGCGGTTGATGTAGTCGTACGTCTTCACGATCCGACCGATCAAGTACCGAACGCACGGCACCTCCGATCAGCACACGTTCAGCCCGATGACATCCCTCGAACTCCGATCCAGCCGAGTGTTGAGGGAGAGTTTCGTCAGCACGACGGCGTGGTGACGATGATGATGTTCTACCGACGCAGGGCTTCGCCTAAGCACCCCTACAGTATTATCGAGGTGGACTATGGTGGAGGGGGCACCGCACACGGCTAAAAGATCAAACGATCAATTGTTATGTCTCTAGGGTGCCCCCCTGCCCCGGTATATAAAAGAGCAAGGGGGAGAGGTGCGGCCGTCCAGAAGGGGCGCGCCAGGAGGAGTCCTACTCCTACCGGGAGTAGGACTCCCTCCCTTTTCCTTGTTGGACTAGGAGTGGAGGGGGAAAGAGGAGGGAGAGAGGAAGGAAAGGGGGGGCGCCGCCCCCCTCTCTTTGTCCTATTCGGACTAGGGGGGAGGGGGGCGCGGCCCTGCGCTGGCCGCCTCTCCTCTCTTCCACTAAGGCCCACTATGGCCCATTAAGCCCCCGGGGGGTTCCGGTAACCTCCCTGTACTCCGGTAAAATCCCGATTTCACCCGGAACACTTCCGATATCCAAACATAGGCTTCCAATATATCAATCTTCATGTCTCGACCATTTCGAGACTCCTCGTCATGTCCGTGATCACATCCGGGACTCCGAACAACCTTCGGTACATCAAAACATATAAACTCATAATATAACTGTCATCGAAACTTTAAGCGTGCGGACCCTACGGGTTCGAGAACTATGTAGACATGACCGAGACACATCTCCGGTTAATAACCATTAGCGGAACCTGGATGCTTATATTGGCTCCCACATATTCTACAAAGATCTTTATCGGTCAGACCGCATAACAACATACGTCGTTCCCTTTGTCATCGGTATGTTACTTGCCCGAGATTCTATTGTCGGTATCTCAATACCTAGTTCAATCTCGTTACTGGCAAGTCTCTTTACTCGTTCCATAATACATCATCCCGCAACAAACTCATTAGTTGCAATGCTTGCAAGGCTTAAGTGATGTGCATTACCGAGAGGGCCCAGAGATACCTCTCCGACAATCAGAGTGACAAATCCTAATCTCGAAATACGCCAACCCAACAAGTACCTTCGGAGACACCTGTAGAGCACCTTTATAATCACCCAGTTACGTTGTGACGTTTGGTAGCACACAAAGTGTTCCTCCGTTAAACGGGAGTTGCATAATCTCATAGTCATAGGAACATGTATAAGTCATGAAGAAAGCAATAGCAACATACTAAACGATCGAGTGCTAAGCTAACGGAATGGGTCAAGTCAATCACATCATTCTCCTAATGATGTGATCCCGTTAATCAAATGACAACTCATGTCTATGGCTAGGAACCATAACCATCTTTGATCAACGAGCTAGTCAAGTAGAGGCATACTAGTGACACTCTGTTTGTCTATGTATTCACACATTTATTATGTTTCCGGTTAATACAATTCTAGCATGAATAATAAACATTTATCATGATATAAGGAAATAAATAATAACTTTATTATTGCCACTAGGGCATATTTCCTTCAGTATTGAGATACCGACGATCGAATCTCGGGCAAGTAACATACCGATGACAAAGGGAACAACGTATGTTGTTATGCGGTCTGACCGATAAAGATCTTCGTAGAATATGTGGGAGCCAATATGAGCATCCAGGTTCTGCTATTGGTTATTGACCGGAGACGTGTCTCGGTCATGTCTACATAGTTCTCGAACCCGTAGGGTCCGCACGCTTAAAGTTTCGATGACAGTTATATTATGAGTTTATATGTTTTGATGTACCGAAGGTTGTTCGGAGTCCCGGATGTGATCACGGACATGACGAGGAGTCTCAAAATGGTCGAGACATGAAGATTGATATATTGGAAGCCTATGTTTGGATATCGGAAGTGTTCCGGGTGAAATCGGGATTTTACCGGAGTACCGGGAGGTTACCGGAACCCCCCGGGGGCTTAATGGGACATAGTGGGCCTTAGTGGAAGAGAGGAGAGGCGTCCAGGGCAGGGCCCCGCGCCCCTCCCCCCTAGTCCGAATAGGACAAGGAGAGGGGGCGGCGCCCCCCCTTTCCTTCCGCTCTCCCTCTTCTTTCCCCCTCCACTCCTAGTCCAACAAGGAAAAGGGAGGGAGTCCTACTCCCGGTGGGAGTAGGACTCCTCCTGGCGCGCCCCTCCGGGCCGGCCGCACCTCTCCCCCTTGCTCCTTTATATACGGGGGCGGGGGGCACCCTAGAGACACAACAATTGATCGTTTGATCTTTTAGCCATGTGCGGTGCCCCCCTCCACCATAGTCCACCTCGATAATACTGTAGCGGTGCTTAGGCGAAGCCCTGCGTCGGTAGAACATCATCATCGTCACCACGCCGTCGTGCTGACGAAACTCTCCCTCAACACTCAGCTGGATCGGAGTTCGAGGGACGTCATCGGGCTGAACGTGTGCTGAACTCGGAGGTGCCGTGCGTTCGGTACTTGATCGGTCGGATCGAGAAGACGTACGACTACATCAACCGCATTGTGCTAACGCTTACGCTTTTGTTCTACGAGGGTACGTGGACAACACTCTCCCCTCTTGTTGCTATGCATCACCATGATCTTGCGTGTGCGTAGGAAATTTTTGAAATTACTATGTTCCCCAACAAACAGACCATTCATGAAAATGACATGTATTTAGAATGATAACACAAATTGAGCTAGCTAGTACCATGCTTTTTGTTCTCCAACTAGTTAAAATGAGATACCCACTCATACAAGAAAACAGATACACAGTGGAAGAGATACCAAAACAGATACACAAGTTGAGATGTAGTAGGCAGATTCATCAAGTATATATCATGATGTGTATTCATCATATAGCTGTTGAGATCCACCAATGCTCAATGCCAAAAATGTAAGGTAATGGTTATGGAAAAATAGTAAACTTGCAACCAGATTTAAAACAAACAGAACAACAAGGTGATGACATGACCAAATGCTAACCAGAATGCTTTTAATAAAATGGATTGCTTCTAGCTGCTGTAGTAACGACATGTAGGTTCCATCAGGCCATGATCAAGTACTCCAAACCATTGCATGCTTTGCAAAATAAAATACTAGATGAATGTCACTAACAGGAGCACTAGGTGATTAACGGAACAAGACATGGCAGTGTATGTCTGAAGACAGGTGCTGCTTGTCGATGTTCTTCGCATAACTATAGGCTGACTGTCAAGTTAGCATTACAGAAAGCGAAAAAGAAAGTGGAAAAGACATGGCAGCCTATAGCTATGCTGAGAACATAGACAAGCAGCACCTGTCTTCAGATATTGTTGGCTTGCAGCCGCAGGTATCCTTGCTTCAAGTCAGGTCCAGGAACTCTTTGTGTGCACATCAAGGCAGAATAGCAGCCTCGGTCGTCCAGCCGCACTTTGTTGCAGGAAAACAAACAAATGGCTGAACCATCTTGGTAGAAACATAGTAAAAAAACTGCTAAATGGACACTAGCAGCAAAATATATTAGAATGTTAAATTTAACATGCTAGAAAATTAAAGGAGAGTGCCCCACACACACAGTGTTAGTAAGACTAGCATATAGTAGTTTGTCTTCTACACAATGCTTCTAATATAAGTAAGCATGAGAGTGTACGTGTTGGAGCTTTGTCGTGCATGCAAATATTTTATGAGGAGAACTAGATACATGTATGTGATCATTAGAATGCATACATATGTTGACAGCCAGTTTCGCGGGCAATTAAACTAGAGCGTGCAAAATACATTGTGATCTAATATTAGAGTACATGCTCAAGATATAAGTGGAAGCAGAGGAATATAATGGGATGGCAATAGTCTCTGAGAGGTTTATGCAAGCAGGTATTTTTATACTACCACTTGCATGATTTATTTATTTGAATAACACCAGGAGAACTGCTATATTCACTGATTACATGAGATGGTTGCCTCCCACTTAAGCAGATAAGCAGCACCCACTTTCTCTCTGATTCTACACCATTCACTTCCCTCTCTCGAATCTAGACAACTCCAATCTCCATTAACAACAGAGTTTTAAGAAAGTGAAATGGAAATAGACTCTCTAGTTTGATGTCCCAAACAAAATAATTCACTGTAAATTTGTGTAATAATGAGTGCATGGAGGGGAAATTAAAATGAATGTGAGCACAGCAATTTCCAAAACCTGTACAACAGTACAAGAACAGTAGCAACCAGTGATGTACAATGCTACATGAAAATGACTCTCAAAGAACAGAACAGATGGCTTCATTGATAAAGGATAATTTCATTGGCAGGAGTATACTAAAAGTGGAGTAAGATCCTTTCCTTTGGGAAAATCTCTATGCTTAATCTGTTTCAAAGATTTTGCTCAACATATAGATCTAATAATATTATGCCTTTCAAGTGTTACTCCAGCAGTTGGTACATCAGTGTTCTACACTACTTAGGAATCATGATTGATTTTTTTTGTGTGTTCACAAGTTGAGAGAACTAGTTGTCCTGCCAATCACACATGCATGCATCAAAAGGAAACCCAAGGTTCAGTTAAGCATCAATGTCTGGAAGCAGAAGGAAATGCAAGTGCGGGTAAGAGCAGCGTACAACAGGAGCAAGACGATACCTCCATCTCCCAGAGCCGCTTGTTGGAGCCCATGATTTGAAGGCGTTGAGGCTGTCGTAGCTGCATCTAGGGTTCTCGAACTCCTCCAGGGGTTTTATCTCGTGCAGCAGAAAGAACTTGGCGAACAGAGCAACACGGAGAGGGAGATGGTGTCCTGCAGCAGAGAGGGAGAAGCATGAGCGTCACGAACAGAGCAACAGGAGCCCCAAAACAAATCGGGTCGAACCACAGAGAGAGAGAGAGAGAGAGAGAGAGAGAGAGAGGAGACCTTGTTGACGAGCTCCATGGCGTCGGAGCATCCGAGCCGCAGCGAACTCTCTCCTCGCGCGGAAGAACCCGCACGGCCGCGTCGTCGCCTGAGAGAAAGGAACGAACAAGTAGCCGCCCTCTCTTCCTCTCCTGGCGCGTGAGCGATTGGGAGGCGGGAGCAGACGACCTCGAGCACCCTATCGCGTGTCAACGGTGCGAGATTGGGTCTGGTAGCGTCGGGGCGGATCTGGCGGCCGCCTGATGTGCTGCTCGATCTGGGAGGGAGAGGAGGAGGGTGAAGGGTTTCGCGGCGACGGTGGGGGATAGGGCGGAGCAGGGGAGCGAAGTCACCGGTGGCGGTGGGTGGGGGCGGCGGCGAGGCGAGGGAGAGACGAGGAGGGAATCGAGCGAGGAAGATAGAGAGTGCGGGTGGGAGACGGGAGGGAGTGCGGGTGTCGAGAGGTGGGAGGGAGAGGGGAGGGGGAGCTCGATCTGAGGGAGGGAGACGGCGGTGGGAGAGATCGAGGGGAGCGCCGTCGATGGCGGCGGCGAGGAGATGGGGGGGAGGGGTGCGATGGGAGGAGGGGGTCGATGGGATCTGGGTAGGTGGATGCGGGTGGGGTTTTCTTTTTCATTTTCTTTTTTTCTGTACATAAATGGATGGATGGATGGATGGATGTGGTATGGAGAGATGGATGGATGGGCGCCATGTCATCGATCCGTGTGACAACGAATTCCACCAATGGGAATAGAGCACATATAATTGTGTTTTTTCTTTTGTTTTTCTTATACTTTTTCACATGAAAAAATCAAATATTGATCTCACATTGTGCACAAGAGTGCATCTTCAAATGCCAAACAATGTTGCCTTAGAAAGTTTTCATTTTCTTTAGACGAAAACTCAATTTTCCATTTTTTTTGAGTGCCCAAAATGGGTTTAATCATGAAGGGCCTACCAAATATTTGTTATAAAATTGGACCAAATCATTTTTCTAAAATATTAGGTCATATTTAATCCATAGTTGACCAAATGGTTGGGTGTCAAAAGCTTTTATCCACCTCTCGTGAAAAACACAAACTTCTGTCGATTCAATAGGAAGCGGGTCAAATTTAAACTGCAGCTACCTCGTAGTTTCCTCTTTGTTTTTTCCAAAAATCATTTCTAGGTACTTAAGTATATATTTAATCAGAGAAACACAAAAAAAATTCCAAGATTCAACTACTAGCTATGAACCGTCATTCCGCCGGTTTGACCGCATTTTGAAACGGGTATAAAAGATTCAAAAAAACCAAAAAATTGGAAAACCTTCGCATTGTGTCATTATATGTGACTAAGTTACCAGGAAAAATAATAAATTTATAATACGGCAATTCTTTTAAAAAAGTGTTCTCAGAAATGAGCTATCATGTGTGAAGATTCATGGCTTTCAACCCAAATGCTCAATCTTATGGCCACATTCATGGCATAGTTTGTTCAAATGATCTCATATTGTGCACAAGGGTGCATATTGGAATGACAAACAATGTTGCCTAAGGAAGTTTTCATTTTCTTTAGACGAAAAAATCATTTTCCATTTTTTGAGTGCTCAAAATGGTTTTTTTTGTGAAGGGCCTACCAAATATTTGTTGCAAAATTGGACCAAATCATTTTTCTAAAATACTATGCCATATTTAATGCACAATTGACCAAATGGTTGGGTGTAAAAAGTTTTTGATCCACCTCTGGTGAAAAAGACAAATTTCCGCCGATTCAGTAGGAAGCGGGTCAAATTTGAACTGCGGCTGCCTCATAGTTTGCTATTTCTTTTTTACAAAAATCATTTCTAGGTACCAAAGTATCTATTTAATCAGAGAAACACCAAACAAATTCCAAGATTCAACCACTAGCTAGGAACGGTCATTCCCGCCGTTTTGACCGAATTTTGAAACGGGCATAAAAAATTCAAAAAAAATCAAAAAATTGGAAAACCTTCGCATTGTGTCATTATATGTGACCAAGTTACCAGGAAATATAATAAACTTGTAATACGGCAATTCTTTTAGAAAAGTGTTCTCGGAAATGAGCTATCATGTGTGAAGATTCATGGCTTTCAACCCAAATGCTCAATCTTATGGCCACATTCATGGCATAGTTTGTTCAAATGATCTCATATTGTGCACAAGGGTGCATATTGGAATGGCAAACAATGTTGCCTAAGGAAGTTTTCATTTTCTTTGCACGGAAAATTCATTTTCCATTTTTCGAGTGCCTGCAATGAGGTTTTTTTGTGAAGGGACTACCAAATAATTGTCGCAAAAACGGACTACATCAATTTTATAAAATACTAGGCCATGTTTAATGCACAATTGAAAAAATGGTTGGGTGTAAAAAAGTTTATCCACCTCTGGTAAAAAAGACAAATTTCCGCCGATTCAGTAGGAAGCGGGTCAAATTTGAACTGCAGCTGCCTTATAGTTTGCTGTTTATTTTTTCCAAAAATCATTTCCAGGTACATAAGTATCTATTTAAGCATAAATACATGGTTTGGTGGTGATACGTTGAGGTTTGGACGGTGGCCCAGGGCCCCAACTCCAAAGCGCGTAGTCTCGCATGCCCGCCGCGTGGTCACCGCATGACCATGGCATTGCCATGCGTTCTGGGAAGCCTAGGAATGTCTAGTAGGTTTGGCACTCCCCAGGTAGATGCTTGGAAGAAAATAACAACAGAAGAATCTCACGAGGGGACCGGACAATGCTCAAACATGAATTACCACCCAAGTGTTTGATTAGTGGTACGGAAAATGCACATGGCCAATGAGCCTGAGTTTTGGCCGAGGATGATCATGTACTAAGGACACTATCTTGGAAAATTTGCAGCTCAAATGGAGGAGCCTAGGTGTCACTTGCTTTGCAACGTACCACACTGCACATAAATATGAATGCTGAAGCCACACTCACATGTATTGTTAGATGGGGGTCAAATTTTGTGGAGAGCAATGATTTGGGAATATAGAAGTTGTGGCAAAAATTCAGCTCATTAGGATATGCCTAGCTAGTACTTCCTTCACAACAGTTCGAGTTGAACAAAAACTTTGGAAATTTGCTGAGAAAGATTTACCAGGCAAATGGAGTTGAATATTGTCATGAGGCAATGATTTGGATAGTAAAGAATGCCCAATTTTTTTTGGGAATTTTGAGAATGACAGAAATATAGGTTGCTTCACAACCTAGGGCAAAAATTGACACATGGACATGACACATAGGCAAAACTGATGAGGTGGCGCCTAGTCATAGCAATAAGTAGCAATGCATCCACGTTCACAACCTCATGACCATTTATATTGGTCGTAATCAGGTAGAAATAAGGTCACCGATCACTCTTGTCTGCTTTGTGACCATTTGGTGTAAGCGATTTCAGGTTTTGAGCCCTTCCAAGTGAAACGGCCGTGGATTTACGACCAATTCAGCTGGGGTCACTAAGAGAAGGTCACAAATTGACATATTTCTTGTAGTGTATACCTAAAAAGATAGAGATATTCCTCCCTAGCCATCCATTCCTCCAATTCTTTTAGGGAAAGCAAGAGTAGGTTCCAACCTACTATTTCACCAAAGCAAATCTCCAGTTCGTCGATTCCCCGCGCGATTCTACGCGTATCTTGTCACTCTTGGATTTGTTGGGAACCATAGACGGTTGGTGTTTTCCCGAAGCTTTCAAGTTGTGTGGTTGTACCCCGGGCTCCAAAACTACATGTGTTCTCTAAAAAATACATGTCTTTTGACAAGGTGAACTCCTTCTGAAAATACACGGACATTTAAAAAAATGTTCTGTGTATGTTTAAAATTCCTTCTTGTATTTGAAAAACTATACAAGTAATTTATAAAGTGCTCATGTTGTTATAAAAGAGCTGATGTATTTTTTGAATTTTGTGTTTATAAAAAAAAGAGGTCCATCAATGCGCGGGGGTGGGGGTGGGGACTGAAAAAGAAAAGAACCAAAAGAAATTTGAAGCTCTGAAAGAAAACCGAAGAAAAATGAGAAAGAGAAACACAAAAATATGACAAAATAGTCGGCCAGGTCATTCGCCTTCGTGTGACAAGATGAATTTTTGTTTATATGAGCTACATAATTCATATTTCATGTGTAAGTTAGTTTAATGACAACCAGATGTGGACCGTCCAAGACGTTTTTTTTCCACAGGCCAAACACGGTGATGCCAGTTTCCCTTTTATCTCGAATTTTTCTAGTGATTTTGTTTTAATTTTTCATTCTTCCTGGTTTTTTAGATGGGCAAGTCCATGTCGAGTTTTTTTTCCTCTTCTACTTTTTTTGTTATTTTTTCTTCATTTTTTCTTTTTAGTTTTTATTTTGCATGCATTTATTTTTGTTACTTTTACCTTTTCAATTTTTGTTCTAGATTTATGACTTTTATGTTTATCTCTTATAATTCAAACATTTTCCCTGTTGTATATCAAATACAGAACGGATTTGTTTGACGAAAGGGTCGAAGATTCTTTTTCTAAGTACACGACAACAATTTGCTTTACCATTTTCAAGTTTCTTATTTTCTGTATGTTTCTTTGGATAATGTATTCTTTTAAATGTACGAAATAGAAAAAGAAACCAAATGGGCCGTGGTCCACTACTGCCGGGTGCGTGCTAACGGTGTTATCCCACGCCCTACGAGCGGACTAGGATGATGTCTGGCGAGAGATAGGGGGTGTGTAAGCCGAAGGACCATTTCTTCTCCAGGCCCACTCTCCAGAGCCCAAGTTGAGCGGGGCAGGGCAGCCACTGCGAGCGATCAGGTCCGGTTCCTACATGACGTGCGCGACCGGACCTGACCCCCGCCGCAGGCTGCAAGCACCAGCAGCGAGCGAGCAGGGCACGCAGATTCGGCGTTTGTGGATAAACACGCACTGCCAAGCACAGATTTGGCGTGCCTGCGAAGTCGCCGGAGGGGTCGGTCCGTGGCAGCACCAACGAGCTAGACACGGCCCCAGCTCATATTAGCGGACTGGGTTAATTAAGCGCTCGCGGAATCTTGGCTGAAGAACAAGGCTGGGTTGTCAAATTTCTTTTCGCTTTTGCTAAACATCAAGTATACTCCCCTCGGCATCGATTCCCTTGAGCACAAGTAGTATGCATCTATGTAGACGCTTCAAAATTTTGCCCTAAGGGCATCTCCTGCGCGGACCTCAAATCGTCCGCAAACGTCTGGATCGAACTTTTTAGACGCTGCAAGCCATCTAACAGGGTCCCGTATTGTAAGCGGCCACCCATGTCTCAAACCCGAAAGCGAGCGAGCAAACACGATTTGCCTCGCCCTGCGCCGCATGCATGCATGCAACGCAACGGGCCCGGCCGAATTAATCGCGCCTGCACGCAGGCAGCATTCAATCTTCTGGCGCATGCATGCACGTACGGCCCGCCAAATACACATGTACGATGAGATGAACGCCCCAGATCCCAGGACGGGCCGCTACAGTCCCACGTCGTATCGGGGGGCAGCAAGGCGCCTAGGTAGGTCGATCCCCACCCGGCCACCCCACGCAAAATTAGCAGCCGTGCCCATGTGCATGCATGCACGCAGATCCGTCCATGCCTTTAGTTAATGTCGATGAACTCCATGCGCATGAATGCATGATGATGCAGTACTACGCAGTCTAGCCAGGTAGCCTTGTCGTGGATTAGGCCTCTCGTGTACGTACGTACGTACGTGCCCAGGCAGGATCTGTGGCGTGGAGGGCTCCATTTTGACACGCAGTTAATACCAAGAGCAAAGCAATTGCATGCATGGTCCAACCCTTCGAATTACTCTTGGTACTCCATGCATGCGTCGCATTGCACTGCCTGTAAAAACGGTCAGTGTTGAAAGCTTAGGCAATGGCGGATTCGAAAAGATTCTCGAGTAATGTGAGTTTGGGACCTCTCTTGGCAAAAGCTTTGGGCACGCAGTGAATTTTGAACTATCCTCTTGGAGCTAGCTACACACCCCTTTCTATGTGTAATGTGTTGATTATTAGCTAGCTGTAGAAGATATAAGATGTACTCCCTCCGTTCCAAAATAGATGACCCAACTTTGTACTAACTTTATACTAAAATTAATATAAAGTTGAGTCATCTATTTTGGAACGGAGGGAGTAGTAACACAGAAACTTAAATGCAAGGAGGCAGTGAAAAGATCAAGAACAGGGTGAAAAATAATACTAGCACAAACATTATTTCCTCACTGAAACAGAAGATGGCAGAAAGGCATGCTTGCTTGCGGCACTAGAGGAGCGCTGCAGGAAAGAAAGTTGAAAGAAAGGCATATGCATGCTTTAGCCAAGCACTGCACCGCCTTTGCTAGCTGATCTCAGCACTTTGAGACTATGGACTATACCCTTAAGGTTTTTTGCTCTCCTTTTTTTTACCTACACACAAATTAATTAAAGGACACTGTTGAGACAGTGCTAGGCTTAGGCTGGTCACCACTCCATGGCTCCATGTACGGGTCTACATGAAGTCCACCTCAAAGAGATGCATGTTATTGTTGTTGTTGTTGCCGCCGCCGTGGTTGCTGTTGTTGTTCTGGTCGGAGACCTCACCGTTGGCCGCCCCGGCAGACGGCAACCCGCTGGAGCACACCGACGAGCACGACAGGATGTTGCTGTTGCCGTTGCCGTTGTTGTTCTGCTGCAGCAGGGAGGTGATGAAGTGCTGCTGCTCCTGATGGTGGTGGTGGAGCTGCATGGCGTTGCTGAGGTGCTGGTGGTCGTCCTTCTCCCGTGGCTCTCCGAGGGTGAGTGTCATCGGCCTCGCCGCCGCCGCCGCCGCCTTGCTCTGGTCGTGCTGCTGCAGGCAGCTGATGGCGCTCGTGTTCGACGAGATGGTGGACTTGGTGGCGCTCAAATCTGCTCGATCGTACGTGGCAAAGGGAACTAATTAGCCGTGCGTGGTTAATAATGGTGATCAATTGCACTGGGTAGGATGCAAATGAAGCAAAGGTGCGTGCACGTTAGCTAGCTTACTGTTGTTGTCGGCGGCGTAGGAGCTCGAGATGGCGCCAGGGTTGGGTTTCTTGGAAGGCGGCGCCGAGTCCTTGGACGTCGCGGTCGTGCTGCTGCTCGCCGGCTTCCTCCGGCGGCGGTTGTGCTCGGCCAGCCTCTTCCGGCAGCTCCTCTTGGCCTCGTCGAACTCGGTGAGCACGTGGAACCTACACGACCAACAAACTTAACTCAATATTTTGCTCTGTTAAAAAACAAACTAACTTGCTAGTCAATCTTTAGCTAGCTAACAAACCTCGCAAAAAAATAATCTTTACCTAACAAAATACTAGCAGTAATTTCTCAAAAAAGAAATACTAGCAGTAAATAGCATCTACCGTTCAACCAAATAATGCTCATACACCAGATGACGAGCATGGATGGTCAAGAAAACTATAATTGGCATGCAAAAGTCTAGTCGGCACTGGCACCCTCCGCGACAACATTGGTCAATGGGAGGATAAAGAGGAAACGCCGGGGAAGAGATATGGTCAGGGCAAAAGCCTGGCGCCGGATCAGCCAGCGTCTCCCTCCTCTCCTCTCCCCCTAGTCTGCACTCTGCACCCTGCCAGCGGCATCCCGAAGCACGCAGCCTTTTCCCTCCGCCTTTTGATTCTCTCCCTTTCCACGACCCTTTCTCCGCCCATGGATCGATCCCCGGAAAACCACCAAGGAAAACGCCATGGGCAGATGCGAGCATGAGCATGACCTAGTACTCCTCCCTCCATGCCATGAAGCAGTGTTTTCTCTTGTCATTTTTTGGTTTGACATGACTGGTCGTCTCAGTGCGCGACTGAGCGGGCCGAGCTTTTCCATGGCTGCCCGCAACGGACAATGGACATGAGCCAAATCAGAGCGCGAACTGAAAAGGCAAACAGCTTCCACTGGCCCTACACCTAGCCTAGCTGCAACCTAGCTCTAGCTATAGCCATACAGGGCTTCTGCAAGAACATCACCTCACAAAGCAAGAACTACTGTTCCATTTGTAGAGAGAGAGAGAGAGGGAGTGGGGGTGTGGGGGTCTGGCTCTGCTGACCTGCTGCATTGCTGGCAGAAGCGCTGCTGCTTGCCGGCCGCGGCGACGAGGGACGCCTTGGCGTGGTACTCGCACACCTTGTGGCGCCGGTGGTAGTGCTTGGCGCCGGAGAGGTCCGCCTTGCAGCCCTCGGCCTGGCACCGCGGCGGCTGGTGGTGCGCGCCGCCGAACCCGAGCCCGAACACGCCGCCCAGGCGGGACCGCATGAGGAGACGGTCCACGGCCATCATGTCGCCGGGGGAGAAGTAGGTCCGCCGGCCGAGGTTGAGCCCGATCCTCCCCGCGTCCCCGGCGCCGCCCCCGCCCTCGCGCTTCACCATCCCGAGCGCCGGGTACACGTCGCCGTGGCCGTGCATGCCCATGGTCGGCATCTGCAGCTGCATCCCGGGCATGGGCGGTGGCGCCATGGGGAGCAGCCCGCCGGCGCCGCCCCCGTTCATCTGGTGGTGCGGCGCGTCCTGGAACTGGCCGAAGGCGGCGGCGGCCGCCGCGAAGTCGAAGTTGTCGTACATCATCGCGCCCTGGTGGTGGCGCTGGCCTCCCCCTCCGCCGCCGCCGCCGGCCTGCACCATGCCGGCGTGCTCGAAGCCGACGTAGGGCGGCTGCTGCATTGCCGCGAACGGGAAGTCGTCGCCCGCCGCCGCGTTCATCCTGCCGCCGCTCATCATGGCCCTAGTGTGTGTGTGGTCGCTCGGAGCTCAAGAAGAGAAGGCCGGGGGGAGCTAGCAGCTGGGAGGCGTGTGGTTGGCTAAGCTCGCTCGCTAGCTGTATGAATCAGTTGTGCTGTGCTGTGTAAGGTGGTGGAGGGCGCAGAGGTGGTTAAAAAGGCAGCCAGGAGAGAGAAGAGATTGAGAGAGAGAGCAATGCGGGTAGTGTACTGTGGTGTAGAGAGAGAGAGAGAGAGAGAGAGAGAGAGAGAGAGAGAGAGTGATGGAGAGTGTGGAGGAGGGAGGAGGGTGATGAGTGTGTGCGTGTCCCTTGGCAATAACTCTTGGCGCGTAGCTTGTCCGGGAGTGGCATGTATGTGTCAGCGGCCTCGCTGGACGAAGATGGCCGGGCCTTCTCCTTGCTGTTCCGGTGCAACAAGTCGCCGTGGTTGTTTTGGAGAGAGAAGCGTATACCCCCACAGAGAAGACATGCATGGACACTTGCGTGGGCTATGTACTTATTTTCTTATTGTTGTTTTTCTTGTGCTTGCAAAATCAAAATGTGATTCTGGTTCGAATATGTACTCACGTGAACTTCTTTGGGCCGGATGTGTCCGCAACCTTTTGTGTTCCTAGTGCAACCACAACGCGGATCACCAAATCGATCGCAAAATGTTCATCGGACCGGACGGTCCGGATATTTTAATCGTCCAACCACGGGCATTAAATTTGTCCAGACCGACCCAGACATTTGAATTCTCGCAAACCGACACCAAACTGAGGGTAGGTTTGGGGGAGTCCGAACGTCCGTCACGTTGGATTCCAACATCCTGGACCCACCGAAAAAACCCTTCTCCATGCCTCGAGATCTCCTCCATGCATTCAGAGTGGACGTCATCGGTCGGCTACCAGTATTCATGCCAGCTGACCATCCGTCCGCCTAAATGGCATTCACACCAGGATGGAGCCTCAAAAGCTTACTCCAGTGCTCCACATTCAACCCATTGCACCGCCTACCCTAGTTATTTAAGTCGACTGGCCACGATCGAGTACCCTACCCCTCTGTGGCCTTTTTCACTGTCCAAGCCATCGTCATATTACCCCTTCTTCACACCCCTGTTCGAGCACCTTCGCATCATTGTCCGTCATGTGCTGGCGCAATCGCTGGCACCGCTCGTGGGTGGTAGAGGCAACTCTCACCGCGGTGCCTCACCAAAATCTTGGCGGAGGTCCATGTCGCAAAGTCCCGGCCCCAGCCTGCATTGTGGCGGGCCAACTCCGAGCTCTTCGGATTCAGAGCTGAGATAAAAGGAGGAGGCGGAGGAGGAGCTGGCGCCAGTGGAGGAGACACTCGTGTCTGTGTGAAGACAGCTGCAGGCAGAGCATCACTACAACCGTGTGTGTGTGGGGGGGGGGGGGGGGGGCAGTGGCTGGTAAATGACTAGCTGGACGCGGAGCACGCGAACATAGCTGTTGTCACGTCCATGGTTGTGGTAGACCCGACGATCATCGATGTCAACCTGCCGTGGTTGCCTCCATGCACAGCTCCCGCCATCCGTGATGCCCATTGGCAGCTCCGCGCGAACATGTAGGGGAGCGCAACCGGCTCTTCGAGGGGCTGGAAGCGGATGATGGCGACGCGCCTGGCCAACACGACAATGTTGCCAAAGAGGCATCCGTCGTCAGCTTCTCCTCATTCGCACTGGCCGCCAATGACGACAAGACCAGACTGTCCCGTGTGGGGCACGTCGACCTCATCTCCGACGGGGAGAAGTAGAATACGATTTTTAGTTGTTTTTAGGTCCTTTTGCTATGTAAAAATTATTCAAAAATCAATAGAAAATCATGACTGCTTTTATTTGTTTACTCCGGTTGGAGGGCCGGTGCCTCGCCCACTGCCTGCGGACACGTCTAGACGTGTCCATGGACATTTTGTGCCGTTCATTTTGGTCATCCCGTTGGAGTTTTCCTTGCTCTCGACATTTTTCTCCTCAAAATGCATGCTCGATCCCATTGACCATGTGTGCATGTATATGTACTATCAAAACGATACAGACAGGAAGAAAGAGCAAGGGAAGGGAGAGGGAGAGGACTAAACAAAGACTACCACCGCTACTAGTTGTGATACTATGATCTTTTTCTGTTTGTTTCCTGTGCACAAACGGCACCTACCAAGCAGCCAGGGAGCAGTTGCTGCTTTCTTCAGGGTAGCTTGGCTGCTTTCTTGTGTATGGCAAAGCTATAGGGTTTCTTACTTTCCCACAATGGTCCGGCTTTCCTCTGTTAACACATCAGCAACTAGCTAGCCAACACTCAATGCAAAATAGTTGTGTGGGCTAACTCTTGTGGAAACATGAGCTGTTTTCTTTGAGCAGGAAAAATGAAATGTTTAAGTTACCCCCTAGATGATGAAACTTAGTTAACATAATACAAGTTCGGAGCGTGTGGAATAATTGGGACATGGATGGAAACTGTTTGATGGCATGCTTGTCAATAAAAATAGCAAAATCATGGGATGGCTTAAAAAAAGGTTTACTGAACTAAGAAGTGGCATTTCGCAATTGCATAAGCTTGTTTAATAAGCACAAATAAAACTACTAATGGAATCTCTTATTATCCTGCAAAAGATATGTTTATATACTGTAAGATATGTTTGGGGAAGCAAATACATTGTACTGTAGGTGAATTCATGCATACATAATGTTTTGTACATATAATGCAATTATGTATCACGAAAGCACGGTCGGGCTCATAGCACTATAGTCCTTTGCATTATTCATGCAGTTGGCAACAATGTTGAATTTCTCGTTGACAGTACAAGTTTTAGCACATATCCAGAACAACAAACATGCACATCACCTCATATAATTGCAATTGATGCTCACAATTTAATTATAGTCAATGAATGACAATTGATGAGTCCATGAAGAAAAAACACCTACTGCGTAGACTTTCACCCCTTGTCACAGCTCAACAAGATGTTTTGCAACAATGAAATATCAACAATTTTTTCAATGTTGATACATGTTTGTATATGCAGTGGAATGTGATGTTGTGTATAAATGCTTATTTCTATAGGTTATACTTGTGAATGTTGTTATCTGAGTTCAACTGTGTGAATAAGGTGATATGAGTACATATTTGTGCTTCAACATATATCACCATATAGGCTTTGCTGAGGTCATCATGTATCGTAGTGAGCCACACAATGGCGTCAAAATTGAGAATTATTTTTAGTGAAAAGTGGCATAGAACAAGAAAAGAGACACATTGCTCATTGGTATAGTGACAACTCAGAATATAAGTTTGTAGTAACTAAGAATGCTAACCCTCGCAGCTAATAGTAAGGGTATAAGAACATCTCCAAAGGCTTCCCATATAGCCGCACCATTTGTCCAGACAAAAAACACAGGGCCAAAGGGTCTTCCCAAACCATCCTGATCCATCTGAACAAGCCGCACCGTCCCAAACCTAGCCCACCTCTAGGGTGGGTATGGGGCTATTCGGACACGTCTGGACATGTCCACCAGGTTGGCCCTCACTGGTATCGCCCATCCGTACTCCACATAATCCTCATCCGCACGATCAACCCAAAACCCTAACCCTAGCTCTCACTGTCACTCCCCTCTCATCTCATCTCTGCCCCTCTCCTCTCGTATCATTTCCATCTCCAGCTCCGAATCTGGATCAGACCCTGATGGGGTGAACGGGAAGCTCATCGAGGCCAAGGAAGAGTAGCAGTTCCTGCCCCGTCGGTATTGGGCGGAGACCTGTGGCTGGGCGCCATCCCCACCACCCCGGCGCGGATCCAACATCCGGGCGGCATCCCGGCCACCCTGGCACGGGTCGATCGAAAGCAAGTGATCACTGTAGCGCGAGTGGAGTAGAAACGGCGCCGGTTTTCCTCATTCGCTCCATGCCATGCTGCCCGAGGGGTGGGTGCAGCTAGGGTTTGGGTGTCGGGTTTCGAGGAGGCCGCGCGACCGGAGTGGGAGCGTGGACTGCGACCGGTCCATGACTTCCCATTTAAGAAGGACGCCACCCGCTCGCCTGGGTGGATGACAGGTGGGGCCGACCGCGCGTGCGCATTAATGTTGGGCGGTGGGAGGTAGGTGGCCAACTGCCATGCGGCCCCGAAGCGGACGAACGGCGCGTCCGTTTACTGTCCACCGCGACCCAAACTCGGCGCAAATTTGCGCTCGAAATGGGTCGGCCCGGACACAAAACGGACCAGATGAGTTCAGGCCATCGCACGCTGGGCCGTGGGGTCTGTCCGTTTTGCCCCAAACAGACAGGGCCGGACGGGATGAGGTCACGCGCTGGAGTTGGCCTTAAAAGGAAGAAACGGAGGACGGTTGTAGGGGCGGACAAGTGAGGCTAGACCCCTGCTGTCCGCGGACATATGAGGGCTCAAAATTTGTCCATTGCCCTTGGAAATGCAAGTTCCAAGCTTGCAGGCATGTTTTCCCACCCAACTAAATGCACACAGCTCACTGATCTGGTGCACATAAAGATCTGCTCAGCTAATTGGCAACCTAGCCCCCACACATCCATCGTAATCCATACACGTGGTGCATCCGTGCCGCCCGTAATCAGTATCAGTAGACGAATTGGTGAGCATGCAACAGTACAAGTACTACACTGACCCCTGCCTTGCATTGCCTTGTGTACATGAAAACACAGCCTGTAGCAGTTTACAGAACACTGACACGATCGCCTTAACCGTTCTTTCCCTTTTCAGAGAACTGACAAGTTTCCGGACCGGAACGATATACACTGCCCCCTGCCATTTTTTACCGTATCGTGTACAGTGCCTTCTGCCTGCTGCATGTATCTAGGCTTTCTCCCTCTTGGTGCCCATGATGGCACGGAGTGATAAATACTTACCACTGGTGGCACCGTAAGAAAATTTGAATAGCGTGGTCCGGTCCTACGTGCACACCGACGCATTTCCCGTATAAGTACGTGGTGCACAGTAAAATTACAGCACATTTGCACGTACTGAGCGTAAGTACGTAGTTACCATGCGACCGGGTAAATGCACGTATATATACATTGCAAGCTGCACACCTGAAGCAGATGATTTTTATCCATGCCTTCGTACCCACTTGTATGTTTTGCTTGAACTCTTTTTTACATGGACAACAAGGCCACGCACGCACATCACTACACAGCACGTACACCCCACGCACAAAGACATTACACATATACATTTATCTTTTAATCACGTTTGGATCACAGGGATCAAGAATAATTACGCTTAGTCTCACTAAATTTGTAGGGTTTTGCAAGTAACAACTATTGAGTTTTCCTTGGTTTTAGTTGATTGAGATTTCTTGATCACTTGTTTAGTTGCTTATCGTACAGACTATAGTGCCACACAATCGGTTACCGCCTCTTCAATTGGTGTTAGAGATGTAAATAGGGTCCTGTTTAATTCTGTTTAAACCCACTAATGGTCTAACAGTTCAATAATTTGTGTTTCTCGGAGAAAGTGAACTATGGAGCTAGCTAAAGCTAACTAAACGGGACTTGCAGATGCCGCTTATTGGCCATTTATATCCCTAATTGATGTGTTCCCTTAGGGCACAGTTGGTTGAGATTCCTGACGTCTTAGTCTATTTAGAAAAACCCAACTTCACTTCCGTGAAAACTGGAAATTACATAGAAACAACTGCAAGTCAAAAGGAATTCTCAATCGATTGAGACTTAGCAAAACCAAAATTTATAGTGTGTGTTTAAGTAGAGCCTCTTTGGATCCCATGACTATAGAAACACATGATCAAATATGAAAGGCACGCCATTAGAATGCTATTATGTCTTGCATCCTATAAGATGAAAGCATATGAATATTCAAGAAGTCCCTTTTGGATGTTGAACAGGGAAAAAAATATACAAGGGTCCAAAGTACTTGAGTAGATGGACAAGGGAAAGAGAAAGACCCTTCATGAACAGTAAATCAAAAAATAGAACCAAAAATAAAAATAATTCTGAAACTTTTTGGCACCAAACATGGTCAAACATATTAGGTGCTTGCAGACTTTTGTCCAGAAATAACATTTGTGGAGCCCTAAAAAAATAAGTGCTCAAAGTTTTGAACACTTTTGAGCAACAATTTTATTGTTTTCTATTTTGATCTCCTCGAATGTTATTTGCGGACGAATTTTTGCAAGCAACTAATATGCTTGCATTCCTATGATCCAATAAGTATGTAGGAATAGGAAAGGAGTTTTTCTTAGGATTGCATTTTTGTTTCTCCAAATTTATTTTGCTCCCAAAGAACCCTGTAGGTGTGAACATCAGGATTTGAACCACATAGCTCCACCACCTCACCAAGAGTCAGTTCTCTTGAACATCATCTTATGACAAGTATATTTACCAAAACAAATTGTGCATAAATATGACCGTGCACCCATTAGAAAACATATATTTGCAATTTGTATACACCTTTGAAAAATGTAAATCTCCACTGTCCATGTGGGACCCATAGGCCGATCACATTTCCCACCATACATGTGTTGCTATCCTCTTTCGGAGTTTTAGATATATCCGGTTTAATCCATTTCTACCACAAGTAACTTGAGACGAAGAGAGTATTATACTACTTGGCGTAGCAATGATGTTCGCGCATCCTTTAAAAAATTAACAACATCTCGAAGCTTAGAAACACACACACTTGAATATAACATGGCAGAACTACGTCGAGCAGCTGCTCTATATACGTACGGACATGCGTAGTACTACGTGCTTGCGGGTGGTCACCACGTACACGCGCAAAAGGAATGATCGCGCACGTACGACGTACGTGGTGTAGGCGACATTGCTCGATGATTAATTCGCTATTCATGTCGTCCGCCACCAATGGATCTTTCGTGCAAACGTGCACTAATCTTTCGCCATCGATGCATGCTACGGTACACCCAAATGTATCCATCGGCGTGTGGTATTTAAGCTTGCATTGCATGAATGCATGGCTGGCTGGCTAGCTAGCTGCTCGTTGAGTTGCATGTCATCGGGTGCGCATGTTACCCGCTTTGAGTGTCACACGGGTACGTAGGTACACCATCGATCCCACTATTTTGTACACCATGTATGGCTTCCATGTACGCACGACGATGTACTCTCTCTCTCTCTCTCTCTCTCTCTCTCTCTCTCTCTCTCTCTCTCTCTCTCTCTCTCTCTCTCTCTCTCTCTCACACACACACACACACACACACACACACACACACAAGTATCTCTCTTGTTTTAAATTGGCCGCCTAACGACTATCTCTCCTGGCATTTGTATGCAAGAAACAAAGGAAAGAAAATATGGACAAGGAAACAAAGCTGGATGGATCGACGGTGGATATCATTACGACATTATTAACTGGAACCACATGCTGACATGTGTGCATGCATGCATTAGTTACATTACCATTGAATTCCGTGGGGGCAGGATCCTCTTCACAGAGATTTGGCCTCAGAGGCAGTTAAGTCGGGCTAGGCTAGGTGGTGGCGGAGTAGTAGTACTAGTACTCCTACGTCCTTTGCCCTAGCGCAAGCAAGTCCACTGTTCACAGTTCCATGCATACATATCGTTAGATACGCCAGTGCAGATCAACCGATGGATCCATCATATGAACTTCATTGACCATCAATAGTGGAGTATCTTATGTAGCCGTAGGGTAGCTAGAGGTTGCTAGGGGTCATACGTCTATGTACAGTGTGCTATATACGCATAGATCCTATATTTACGCGAGTATATACATGTCGACGGTACGTACGTGCATTACATTGATCGACCAATCAAGTAGCTAGCCCAGACACGCATCCGCATGAACGCAGCACGTGCATGCGTGGTGTACGCACGCGCGCACGCTGCCGGCCGTGGCCGTAACGCGCCAAACGGATCGAAATGCACTTACTTACGCGTGCGTGTACGTGCCAACTTAGTATCGGCGCACGTACGGGCCGGCCGGCACATGGGAATCGCTAGAGCGTAGGTAGGCGCACGTAGCACGGATGGTTTAATACATTGGCATGATGCCATGATGGCTAGACATGTATATACACGATCCTGAGTACAGTACGTACTTGTCATTAAGTCTTCCTCCTCACTGCATCAGCAGGAATTTCTCCATGCATGGCTCACTTTTTTTTACTGATGTATTTGCACAGTGTGTTCGGTGAACCGTACGTGTGTTCGATCGATCGTACTTCGTCCACGGGGTAACGTTTTGTTACAGTGTGCATGGACACTTGGTCAGTACTCAGTAGTCAGTAGTGACATACTAGTATAGTAGTACAACTGTTTTGGGAACCTTTCACAGTTGGAGCATGTTGTGTATACCACACGGTCTTCAGCTCATACGCACTCTGGAGTGTGGAGTGAACTCTCTGAAACCATTTGGAGCCAGCCAGTGCTCAGCAGGTAGTAGGTCCAACAAACAATTATCTCACGGCTATTTTATTTTGACTGTGCACCGGGCCCTTTGTTCGACACAGGAACAAGACGGAAGACCCAGTCTTATTAAACTGATAAACAAATGTACTGTACGTGGATTTAAGACGCATGATCAATACTATACGTCTGCAGAAAATCTGGTACGCATCCAGGCACGTACTACAAGGTGGCAAATGGCAACTAGGCTGCGGCTGGCAGGCTAGGATACAAATTTCTCGCCCGGATTTCCCTGGGCTAATGATGCGTACGTGTATGCATATTTATTGATAGATTGAATATATTCCCCTGCGTGTAAATTGGTTCCAGGACGTACGTACTGAGCCAGTGCAGCAGCTAGCTATATATCCGACAGGCATGCATGATCGATGCATGCAGGAAATACAGTATCAGGGCAGAAGATCTTCGCGGTGATCTCGTAGCACTAATTAGGATGTCTTCATGAGTATTAATAGCGCCGGGCTGCAAAATAATATTTACTCACCGCAGTGGTTACGGCCTTAATGGTGCATCAATCGACCTCTGCTCTTGTTTTATTGGATTCCTCATTGTTCTTGTCCTTGATCGATAATAATGTTTACTCACCGCAGAGGTAGTACATGACAAATTCACGGTGTTTTTTTATCACATCCGATCAACGAATTCGTATGGTAATTAGGATCATGCTAGTTAAGTAGTTTCGCCATCATATATCTCCGCTGGGGCTTTGGTTGGATTCCACTAATCAGAGTATATATAAAGGTGGGTGGTGTATGATCGCAGACACAAGTGAATCTCGCGGTTTCATTTTGCATCCCGTACGACTTGGAGAAGATAATGATGTTGATCTGGCAACCTTCATTATACTAATGTTGTTTTCTACATGAACTAATAAAGGGAGGCATGCACTGCCGTTTCAGACCAGGCGGCGGCCCTACTAGTCATTTCATCAATGGATAAGGGTCACGTTTATGTTAATGCATGTTCCTTCATAAGAAATTAGGCCAACTCCACCGCGCAACGCCATCCTGTCCAGCCCCATTCGTTTGGGGTAAAAAGACAAACCAGACAGCCCAGCGTGCAGGAGCAAATGGATTCTTGTCCGTTTTCTGTCTGCTTTCAACCCATCCCGGCCCAAGTTTGCGCCGATTTTTGGATGAAACGGACAGCGCGCGGACGGGCGGGACGCGCGCGCTTGTCCTCCCCTGGCCCGCCTGTCGATGGCACAAAACAACCCCCCCCCCCCCCCCCCCCCGCGCCCCATTTGGCGCCATTTCCCCCCAAACCCTCCCACGTCCCTCCCGACGCTCCCTCCCCATCCCCCATGTCCATGGCCGACGCCCAGCCGAATTCCGGCGGCCTGGCCGTCGACGCGCCCGGAAAGGTCAAGAAGAAGGCGGCCAAGGCGCCAAGGAAGCCGCGGTCGGAGTGCACGCCGGAGGAGATCGCCAAGCCGGACAAGGAATCGGCGAAGAGGAGAAACTGGAGGGCGGTCGTCAAGGTCAATGTTGCCGCGGCCAAGTTCGCCGCCGAGCGCGATGCGATGGAGGCCGCGCGGGGCAAGGCCGCGGTCGACGAGAAGGAGGACATCGTCAACAAAGCGCACGCCCTCCTCATGCTTGGCATGTGCCGTCCGGCCGGTTTCCCTGCAGCGGCCCTCGGCCCGGCGAGCACAGGCTCGTCGGTCGCCCGGCCTCCGCACTGCCAGTCGCCGACGTCGCGGACCACACCTATGTCGCCCGGCTTTTCCCCGCCAAGCCACGACGCCCAGACCCGTTTCTTAGGGTCGCTGGACGTTGGCGTGATCGCGCCGTCCACCCCGCGCCCCTCGGCCGTCATCGACCTCAACGTCACGCCTGGGTCCAGCAGCGGCGGCCGGGCGCCGTCCGTCGAGATGCAAAGAAAGCATGCATGGCCACCGTTTACGGGCACCATGCCGCCCCCCCCCCCCCCCCCCGCGTCTTGTTCGACGGAATGCCAACACCAACGCCACCGGTCGACGACCCCTTCTACAACCAGTTCATGGAGGATGTGATCTACGAGGGTGGGCAGGGCCGTGCCTACGACCCCGAGGAGACCCAAAGTCAGGATGGCCGCGCCCAGTACGATCCCGATGAAGAGGTCGACGACTGTGCTGACTACGACCATGGTGACTCGTGGCATGAAGACGATGACATCTATTGCGAAGGTGATGGTGATGAAGAAGAAGGCAATGGCATTGATATTGGTGGCGAGCCATTGTTCATCGACGAGCTCACCCAAAGAGCGGAAGCACAAAAGAGGGGGAAGAGCATTCGCAGGGGTTCATATACACAAGATGAGCACAAGTTGATTTGCCAATGTTGGATGGAGATTAGCCAAGATCCGAAGACCGGCGCGCAACAAAAGGGCCTTGTTTTTTGGACGAGAGTCCACAAAACATTCCATGAAAGGAAGATGTTCGAGCCCTACCAAATGACAAGCAACCATGGCATCACCTCGATTCAAAAGAGGTGGTTGTTCATCCAACAAGAGTGTAACAAGTATTGCGCCGCATTTGAGAGCGTTGAAACACGGCCCGTGAGTTGTCTCGGCGTTGGGGACATGGTATGCTCTCCTTATCCTAGTCCTTTCCTTGCTACAGCCATGAGACTTCGGCCTTGTATATGTTTGCATGTTCAATTGTTGTTGATCATGTGGTGTAGGCATTTCAATCTTTGGAAGCATTCAAGGCCCGGCACAATGACAAGCCATTCACTCTTACACATTGTTGGACGATCATCAACAATTGCCCTAAGTTCAATGATCAATACCGTGAACTTCAAAGGAAGAGAGGCAAGAAGACGGCCAAGTTCGCCGGAGGTGGAGATGGCGAGGCATTGGAGAGGCCGAGGGGCAAGACCAACTCCAAGGTGGACGACATACGTGATGCCTCATCCATGGCCTTGCATGAGACTTTGCATGGCATGATGTCTCAAAAGGATGTGAGGGACGAGAAGAAGCGGCAAAGCAAGGACGAGCAAATGAAGCAATACCTAGAGCTTCAAAAGAAGAGGCCTGAGATGGAGGAGGCGGCCAAGAGGAGGAAGATCGACATGGAGGAGGCGTCCCGGCAAAGGCAGCTCGACATCGAGGCCGCCATGTCTCGGCCAGGCAGCGGCAGCTCGACATCGAGGCCATGAATGCCGCAACCAAAGCAAAGAAGGTGGCCCTTGCGATCATGAGCATGGACTTGACCAAGATGAGCGAGAAGACAAGGAGCTGGTTCGAGGCCAGGCAGAAGGAGATGTTCGACGCCGACGGCCTGAACTAGGTCGTTCGATCGGCCGTGGCCGTTCTTTTTGGAGGCTGGCATGGGTGCCGACCGCCCGTTGGGCCGCTGGCTGTCTGCCGGCGAGAAACACATTCATTTTGGAGGCTGGTTGTGTTGCCGGCCGCTGACTGTGTTGCTGGCGAATGAAACTATTCATTTTGGAGGCTGGCTGTGTTGCGGCCGCTGGCTATGTTGCCGGCGAGGACATGTAGGCCGCTGGCTCTGTTGCCGGCGTGACTAGGGCCGCTGGCGTTAACTAGGCCGCTGGCCTGAACTAGGGCCACTGGTATTTGAAACGTTGTTCTCTTTTTAATATGGAGGCAGACAAGATGGGGCCAAAGGATGCGGCCGCGCACTGGGCGCACGGCCACCGCATCCGAGGACACGTCCGGACACGACCCCATCGCCCTACCCAAAGGGACAAAATCCGGCCAAACCGGACGTCCGTTTGGGGTCACGCGGTGGAGTTGGCCTTAGGAGTGTTGGAGCATCTACAGCATGACTGGGCAAATCCGCCCTGCTAAATGTCAACGTACGTGCCTGGGCGCGACCCCGGACAACGTCAGACGGCCCCTTGCCGGACAGCTGGCCATACTTCTCATATCAAATCCCCAAATGCATGCACGTCGATCGTATAACACAAATTCATCATAATTCCACAATGCAACAAAGCAAAATAAATCACAATTCAACTATTTGGACATGCCAAAATGAAAAAAAAAATCACTTGCCGGGTTGCTTCCGTTACTCCGGCCGCCATCCTAGCCGCATCCGTTGTTGCTGCCGCCATCCTAGCCGCGTTCGCTGCTGCTCTCGCTGTCTCGTAGCAGGCTGATATCTTTCTTCCTCCCCTCCAGCCACTTTTTGCCTTCCGCGTTCAAAAAGGCTTGCGTCCGCCAACACTATACTCGAACCCTCTTTGTCTCGAGTAAGTTGAAACCTCTCATTTTCAAGCTCCATTGGTCCGAAATTTTGGGACTTCTCGAGCTCCCATTTGACACATGCCCCTTGCTTCTCCAAGTCTATCTTCTCCTACTCAATTTTCAACTAGTTGTTCACCCTCTCTCGGTACCAATCCATCCTCTCTTTTTGTGCATCCAACATGATCTTGTACCTCTCATCTTTCTTATCCACCCTCGGGAAAAATTCTCGTCCATGTGATGGACATTTTACTTGCCGCGACGTCACGGGCGGTGCTCCCCTTCTCCCACTTGTTTCCGATCATTGCCCAGTTATTCAGTGCCATGGTGGCTCGTCCATTCTCCACAACAATTTATTCCTCTTTGTCATCTAATCCAGTGGATTGATGGGAGGCTTGAGCCATCAGTTTTCTTCAACCTCTTGTTGCCGGATGACACACAAATATAGGGACCGCATCAGTCTTCGAGCGTAGTATTTCACCTAAATTTATTGATTTTACACAAGGTGAGCCAAAGAATATTAATAAGCCTTAGCAGTTGAGTTGTCAATTCAACCACACCTGAGAAGTTATTTCTCTACATCAAAGTGTTTAGTAGCACAGTAGTATGATATTTTTGATATTAGCGGTAACAATAGCAATAGTAACAGTAATAGTGACATTAGGAGTTTTGTAGTAATTGGAACAGTAGCAACAACAATAGTAGTAACTTAGCAAAGACAATATGAGCAAAGCATAGGCATTGGATCAGCGATGGATATTTGTATGGATAGTATTCATCATATAATAGTCACAACCTAGAGCGATACACAATAGCTTCAATTCATCAATTCAATGTAGGCATGTATTCTGTATATAGTCATACATGCTTATAATAAGAACTTGCATGACATTTTTTGTCCTACCCTCCCGTGGCAGTGGGTGCTTAAGGAATTCTAAGGATAATTAAGGCCTCCTTTTAAAGAGAACCGGCTCAAAGCATTAACACTTAATGAATACATGAACTCCTCAAATTACAGTCATCCCCTGGGAGTATCCCAATTATCGTCACCTTGGGGTCTACGGTTTAGAAAAACAACAAGTGCATACAACTAGCAGATAGGATCAAGAACTTAAATATAATGATCAAAACATAAAGGGTTCAGATATGAAATCATGGCACTTGGGTCCTAGTCACATGCATTAAGCATAGCATAGTGATAGCAGCAACAATCTCAGAACATAGTGGATACTAGGGAGCAAGCCCTAACAAATTGACTCGATTACATGATAAATCACATCCATCTCCATCACCGTCCAGCAAGCCTACGAAGTAATTACTCACTCCCAGTGGTGAGCATCATGGCAGTGTTGATAGAGAAGGGTTATTGATGACAATGGCGATGATCCCCCTCACCGGAGCCCCGAATGGACTCCAGATGAAGAGCAAGAGGTGGCAGTGGCTCCGTATTATGAAACATGATAATTCTTCCTCTCTTTTTTTTGTCCACAAAACGGAACTTATAAGATCGGAGGTAGGGCAAACGGAGCCATAGGGGCCCCACAAGGCAGCAGGGCGCGCCCTAGGGGGTAGGCGTGCCCCTTGCTTTGTGGGCAGGTGGTGGTCCAACTTCTGTAGATCTTTGCACCAGTATTTTTTATATATTCAATAAAAAATCTCCGCCAAGTTTTGTCCAATTTTGAGAACTTTTCTACATGAAAAACAACACATAGGTAGTTCTGCTAAAAACAACGTCGGTCCGGGTTAGTTTCATTCAAATCATGCATATTAGAGTCCAAAACAAGAACATAATTGTTTGGAAAAGTAGATACGTTGGAGACGTATCAACTCCCCCAAGCTTAACTAATTGCTTGTCCTCAAGCAATTCAATTGATAAACTGAAAGTGATAAAGAAAAACTTTTACAAACTCTTTTTCCTTATGTTCTGTATATAAGCTTAACTAGTAACCGAGTTTTCAACAAAGATCGTGAACTAACCATATGAATGATAACACTTAGAACTCACATTTACTCATATCAAAATGGCATAATCAACTAGCGAGCAATAATAATATATCTCAAATGCCAACACTTTGTCAAAACAATCATGATATAATATGATAGCATGGTATCCTGCTAGGCCTTTCTCAGACCGCAAAACATAAATGCAGAGCACCTCTGAAATTCAAGCAACGCCTAAACATTGTAATTCAGGGTAGAAGAGATCCAGTCATGCACACATCCAACATTAACTAGACTCAATGCATGTTAAACTAAGAATAACAATAATGTCGGGGTTATGATCCTGACAATGAGTACTACCAGTCGATGGCGAGTCATCGGTGGATCCTCGTCTGTTTCAATGTCATCTGCATCAGGGTAGATCTGCCCCCGCCCCCGCGCTTCGTCTACATTCACAGCAACATGGGAACAGGCCCGATGAATCAACGCCCCGCTCCTCTATTCATCTGCTTTGATGAGTTTAATCGACCCTCGATTCGGGTTGCTAGATACCAGATTTGTTGGTAAATTTAGTTCCCATTAGAACATAATCAATTTGCATATTAGAATGTTTGATTGTGTCCTCTAGAAGTTTTCTATAGTGGTGTTGAACAAGATGTATCTTTATGTTGAGAGAAGTATATATTAGTTGCCATGTCCACATGTAAAAAAATGCAGGTATTCTGTTTCGGGATTTGATCATGGAAAAAAATTTGTATTCAACATGGCATTGGTATTGTATTCTCCATGGAAATTTTTACACCCACGACAATTCTCTTCTATAAAACATGACAATTTTAGTTAAAACTCCACGGCATTTTTTTGATATGCATCTAGCAAGGCGTCTGTTGTTCACAATTGTGTTTTTCTACATGCATGGCAAAATTCTCACAAACACATGGCAATTTTCAATTAAATACCATGGCAAATTTAATTCATGGACCATGGCAATCTCTTTCCCATATCATGGGAATACAAATTCATGGGGCCATGGCAATTTTATTAAAGAATCATTTCCACATTATTGCTTTTTTTCTCTAATACGGAAAACTTAGTTATGGACCATGGTAAACTTAGTTTATGGACCATGGCAAGTATAATACAATTACCATGGCTATTTTGTTTTGTTGCGCCAAGGAAAACTTATTTACATATATGGCAATTCGTACAAAGCATTACAATTATAATGAAAATAAAATGCCATCTTTTTTAATATGCATCTGCCATTGCAATTTTTGTTTATTTCTTAATTATGCCCCTTCATCTTCTAGTTCATTGATCATACCATGGCAAAAAAAGAAAAACCGTGTGCATTGGTCACATTGCATTTTTTTTTCGAAAAGTGTGTCTCATACATCATAGCAAATTTGCAAACATTTTTGGGAATAGTCACACGATAAATGTATGAAAGTCTGACCACCATAACATTTTTACCGTTTAAGAAGATGGCTAACTTTACTTGTAGCATGGCAAAAAAATACTTTATTCGCATGGAAAATTCAAATTTTATTTTGCCATGGCAAATTTACCTAAATCACCATGGAAAACTTAACTAAATCGCCATGGCAATTTTCAAACATTTATTGCCATGGCAATTTTTACTATTTATTTGCCATGGCAAATTTTTATTTATTTCAATGGAAAAATTACCTATATCGACATGGAAAATATTTAAATTTTATTATCATGGCACTTTTTACTTTATATGTGCCATGGAAATGTTACATTTATTTGCCATGGCAAAATTACCTTTATTGCCGTGGCAAATTTACTTTTACATAGATATCAATTATATTTTAATATTTCATGGCAAAATTTTCCTTTTTTTGTCATGGCAATTTAACTTTTCATGGTCCATGTCCATTTTTTATTTTTAATGCCATGACAAATTTCACTTTGATCTTTTTTTTCATGGGACTTTTTCATTTTTCATGTCATGATAGTACTTTTCCTTTATGAAACATCGCAATTACCACCAAAGAATATATGGTACACTTTTTAGTGTTCCACATGATGGCAATTTTTAATCCACATTTTTCATGTCTCCATGTCTATAGTAAAATACCATGACAATAAAATAAACTTTTTATTTTTTCCATGGAAAATTTACCTTAATTGACATGGTAAATTTACCTAAATCTCCATGGAAATTTTTAACTTTTATTGCCATGGAGATTTGTACTTTTTATTTGCCATGGAAAATTTACATTTATTTCCATGGCTAAATTACCTATATCGACATGGCAAATATTTAAATTTTATTGCCATGGAAATTTTAAATTTTGATTGCCATGGAAATTTTACATTTATTTTCCATGGCAAATTTACTTTTACATACATGTCAATTATACATTCATATTTTCATGGCAATTTTTTTCTTTTTTTCATGGAAATTTAACTTTTCATGGTCCATGTTCATTTTTTTACTTTTCATGCCATGGTAAATTTCACTTTAATCTATTTTTCATGGGATTTTTTGCTTATTCATGGGACCAAGGTACATTTCCTTTATGAAACATGGCAATTACTACCAAAAATATATGCTATACATTTTTTTGTTCTACATGATATCAATTTTCAATCCACTTTTTTTGTGTCTTCATGTATATAGTAAAATACCTCACGATATTTAATGCACATAATCTTTGCCACTATGTACACATGCGAATTGCCATGACTTTTTCTCTTATTTTTTCCATTGGAAGGGAAAAAAATTGAACCACGGCAAATTTTGCTTCTAAAGATGATGGCAACCCTTATTTTTTATCGTCTATTTGTATTTTTTATTTTTAAACCATGGATTTTTATTCATTCTCTCCACGTCAGTTCTTTTCCCATTACTTTTGGGCCATGGGGGGGTTCTCTGGTCGAACAAATTCGTTCGATCCATCTCCCCTCCAGTAGCGAACGAGTCGTTCTGTCCTGGGGTGTCCCAGACCGAACTTCAGCACCATATCGGCGTCCTAAAACATCGGCTTCTAGACTGCACCGAGGCCGATCAATGGATCGGCTGAACAGTGCGTGGCTTCAGTCCCGCAGTCCGCCGGCCGGCTCGCTGGTGCGCGCGCGTATCATCTAATATTCCATCATCTTTGGCGCTGGTTTTGCCTCGTGTCTCTTGTGTTCGTCCATTTTGACGCAAGATGCCATGCAGCGGAGCCAGTGATCTATGCCCCGCACGCACAGTGCCATAGATAGTGGTGGATGTACGTGCGCGAGCAAGAGAGCCACGACGCACGTACGCGCGCGCTGTGGTTATGCTGCACTCACCAGGGGCGGACCCAGGAATTGGACATAGGAGGGGCGAGAGTCGAAACAAAAAATTTCGAAACCATTATACTACCTCTGTAAACAATTGTGATCTAAAATGTCTTATAATTGTTTACAGAGGGTGTAGCTTTCAACAATTATCTATTAGATTGTATCATATATAATACTTGTAACACGTCAAAAAAGAGAACATGATACTCGTAAAATTTGCGGGGGAGATAGATTGATAATACAACAAAGAAATCTAAGTAGGAAATTAGAAGGATATAGCAATTAGTAGCAATTTTAATTTATTTGGTTTTTCCAAAGAAACATCGATTTAGTAAACTAATCCATAGGAAAAGTACTACCAGATTTATTAGGTTAACTAGTCGCCAACCCGTGCCTTCGCACGGGCTAATTTATTTGAGTGATATATATTTTCTAAATATCAATCTTTGTAGATTTTGGATCGTATTTAGCGGCCAACACACATCAAACCTACCACGATTTAAATTTTAAATTTTGGTATTATTATGGTTTAAACGAACATATACATTTAATTCCACTTCAGGGTTATTTCATACTGTACTATTTTAGTCCGTATTTTACCATCCTTATGTAGTTGATATGTATAAGTTGAAATTTATAATTTTGGTATTAATATAATTTAAACGAACATATACATTTAGTTTCAGTTTTGTGTTATTTCATACTACTAAGAAGGAAAAACAATTTGGTATTAATATAGTTTAAGCGAACATATACATTTAATTTTGGTAGTCTTATAGTTTAAACAAACTATACTATTTTGTGTTATTGCATGCCTATAAATTATGCATATCCGGTGTATACTCAAAATGCCATAATTCAGGAACATGAAAATTATATTAAAAAAACACTTGCATGCGAGTTATTGGTACTTGCAGTGAGATTGCATGCTGGCGGCCGACTCCAGTCCATATAACAGGATGAGAATTAGAAGAGCAACCGATGGAAGGACTCAGTGCCGCTGATGATTCAGCCTGTTGGTTGACATTTTTTTCCGTCTGACAAAAGCTAGATCGATATATTACTGTGAGTGATTCGTTGTGTTTTCTTGGCATTCATGCTTCATCTATGAGATTGATGGCATGGATAAAGTAAAGTTGCATGTGCTAAGTCAACAGACAAAATCATCACTTCTAATAAGAGAGATTAAGCAATCCATCCGCCCCCGATCAAAATCGCCAACTGTATAGTTGAAAAACAAACTGCATATGAAAGCAATAGAGACAGCACATGAAAAACCTGAACAAAATATCAGTGTGTACGTTCCTGCTGCTGATCAACATTGACTCCAATACCAACCACAATATAGCACATACTCCAATTCTGATCAGACTGGCCAAACTTTCAATGAATTGATTTCAACAAAAAAATATTAGTGTGGACCAATGTTTTGTAGGGAAAGTCATCAAGAATACAACACGGCGCAGCTCTGTTATAACAGTTAAAACTACACGGCCAACAGAAGCTATCAGTAAAACCTGGGAGCCCTTGCCGCCACTCTTCCAAACAACACCTTCTCCTCCCTGCAGCTCTTCGCGACCTGCACTACCAACCAATCCTTAGAGGTATTGCACACAACTCTAATTAATTAGATTATCCTTTCGCGATAAGAGTAGCCTAGATTTTTCAAAAATCAGTTACTTACTTTTGGTGTCAGCTCCTACAGGGTACACACGTCCCAGATTAGATATATATATGTGCCATGTGCCTTTGGAACAAAGACACCACCGTCTATTTGTAGCACATTGAGAATTAGTTTATTTGTGGGGCTATAGAATGAACTGCTCAGTACGTACGTGATGGGATAACTACGTACATGACCAAGGGATTCTATACAATGGGTACAGGCAGGCAGCTCTGCAACACAATTAGTAAATACTGGTTGAGCAACACGCACAAACCTGATTGGAAAGAGAAGACATGATGCACACATTGGCCACCGCCGCAGCTGAGGAGGAAATCGACCCAGGTGTAGAGGCCACGTACAGGCACATGTGAATTCTTCACCTTGAAGTTGTGACACAAATCTATCAGGGATCAGAATTCTGAGGTTGGACGGCTGCCGGATAGAGTTTCGTCCATGATAGAGCGTCTTCCTTTTTTTAAAAGCTCCATGGCAGAACGCGAGGAGGAGGTTATTAGATATCTTCTTTTGCAAGAATTGGGCAACCACGTGTCCTCCAATGCCATATATCAATTCGGAAAAACTTTATAGCCTCTAGAAATAAACGTGTGTTCAATCTTTCTGGTTGGAAAGGCGATGTGCATGTGCACACAGTGTCGGAGAGAGAAGAGGCCGAGAAGGATCTGCCTCCTCGGCGGCAACAACTCACATCTACAACCAATTTTGATGGAAGTCGACAGCTGCATGACATGCAAACATGAAGAATAGGTGTCAGAGGGAGACCCACAGCCAAAGAAAATCTAACAGCGGATTGAAGTGTAAACCAGCAAGAAAACGAACCTGATCCTAATGAGGCTCGAGAGAGGCTATGCTTGATCTGATAATCTCCTTAAGCACACGGAAACAATTTCCCAACCTACCATGTTCAGCTTGAGAGAGGCTATGCTTTTTTTTTCATTGGCGGAGACAGAAAGAGAGATCATGGAGAAGAGGAAGAAGTCGTGGATGGAATTCTTTTCCACGTGGGGAAAGTCTGATGGAGAATAGGAAGAGTCCATGAAGTAGGGAGGAAGATATCGTGGAGTACTAATGAGGAAGAGATCGTGGAGCAGATTGGAATAGATTTAGTTTTTTTCCCGGAAGAGATAGAAATTGCTTTAATTAGAGGAGGAAAAAATCATGGATTAGGATCGTGTGGTGGATTTTATTTCTATAACAAACAAACAATTGGGGGTCTTGAAGCAATGTTTTTTTCACAATTCATTAAAATTTCAGCCGTGAATTATATGCGTGCACGTGGATCTACACCGTAATTACTCGTCGGTACCGCTAGATTGTATATTTTGTTTAGATTTATATTATGGATTCATACGTGAGGGATTGTTTAGATTTATTTATTTTTAGATTGTTTGAGTGGGGTTGTGGGAGAGATGTGTACGTCGGACTTTTTTTACACATGCGGAGAGGTATACGTGAGAGTTTTTTCCTGTTTGGAGAGAGATACGTGAGAGGTTGTTTTTTTTTTGTGAGATTGAGTGGGGTTGTGGGAGAGATGCGTACGTGAGACTTTTTCTACGCATGAGATATTGAGAAGATATTTCAATCGTGAGGAAAATATCTATGAGTTTTTCTTTTCTTTTGGGGAGAGATTCATGACAGATCTACACCGTAATAATTTGGTGCCACCTGATCAACGGCTCCTAATTACTGATTAACGTGTGAATTTCTAGGGAGTCCCTAATTAGTATAGGTATATATATATATATAGGTATATAGAAGATAGATAGATAGATTATGCTGCTAGGTTGTAATCTATCAATTAGCTATAGTCAGCACATGCTTAATTAATTAATATATATACCTGGCCGGACTCCGTTCGGTCACCGGAGCCGTCATCACGGTGTCCTTCCCCCTCCATTCGGTCACCGGAGCCGTCATCACGGTGTCCTTCCCCCTCCATTCGGTCACCAGAGCCGTTATCACGGTGTCCTTCCCCCTCCATTCGGTCACCGGAGCCGTCATCACGGTGTCCTTCCCCCTCCATTCGGTCACCGGAGCCGTCATCACGGTGTCCTTCCTCCACCATTGTTTGATCATCGTCGTAGCCTGCTTCTTCATCCTGTCTTTCCAGACCATCGGTGCATGTGTCGTTGAGAAACGACAAGACGGCATCACTTCCGTGTGCGATTATCTCCCCTAACACCGCTTCTTTTGCTTCGTCTCGGGGGTGCGGATCCATAGTTTCTGCAAATATTTACAACATGGCAATTATTATTCAAACATGACAGATGGATATATTAGTGGCAAACGTTGAACTAGCTAGCTAAGCACAATAAGGAATCATATTAGTGGCATGGCCTCGACGCTTCTCTAGGGTTTGGGGTGGCCTCGGCAACGCTTCAAGGGTTTGGGGTGGCCTCAACAACGCTTCAAGGGTTCGGGGTGGCCTCGACAACAATGCTCTTTTAACTTGGTAAATTTGGGTGGCCTCAAGAGAGTTTGTCGATCGGGTAGGGGCGCGGCGGGAGGGGGTAGGAGACCGACATTGTTTTTTTCTAGGGTTTGGGTGTCCTCGAGAGTTTTGGTCGAGCGAGAGGGTCGGGGGGTGCTCCGGACGTCCCCCCCTCACTTTAACAAAGAACTACCTTAAAAAAAGACCTGCTTCACCGCGGGTCCTTCTTCATTTTTTCCTTTGTTTTTTCTTATATGTTTGTTTTCGTTTTCATTCTACATTTTCGTACATATGAAAAAAATAAAGTTTCTATACAAAAGTGCACAATTTTTATGAACAAATTACAACATCTAAATTAACTATACATCTAAACAAATATAACTATACATCTGAAATTTTCCTAATCTTAAAACTAAACTAAACATAAACTAAAATAATATAAAAAACATGTAAAAACATCTAAAAAAGCATCTAAATACATATAAAAAACATCTAAAAACATCTGAAAAACTAATAGCTAGCACGGCGGAGGGGCACGGCGGAGGGGCCGGCGCTGGCGCCGGCGCCGGCGGGGCAGGGCAGGGGCGCGGGACAGGGGAGGGGCGTGGGAGCAGGCTGGTGCTCACAGGGGCGGCGGGGCACGGGGGCGGCGCGTCGGGGCCGGCAGGGGCGCGAGGGTCGACGCCGTCATCGGGGCAGAGGGCGTCAGCGGCGGCGGCGACGTTGAGCAGCCTGACGGCGTCGGTGGCGGCGGCGACGTCGAGCAGCCTGACGACGTCGGTGGCGGCGGCGACGGCAAGGTGGAGCAGGGGCGTCGGGCGGCGACGGCGAGGAGGAACAGGGGCGTCGGGGGAAGAAGTGACGGATTTGGTCGAAACTGCTAAGTGTTTTCTTATATACCCAGGGCATTGGTCCCGGTTCATGACAGCAACCGGGACGAATGCGACCTTTAGTCCCGGTTGCTGCCACCAACCGGGACAAAAGGCCTCTTTTCAGCAGCCCAAAGGGCGGGAAGCGGCGGCCTTTGGTCCCTATTGGTGGCACCAACTGGGACTAAGGGGGGGGGCATTGGTCCCGGTTGGTGCCACGAACCGGTACCAATGCACCCCTTTAGTACCGGTTGGTGCCACCAACCGGGACCAAAGGCCTTGTGCTGCTGCGCCCGCATCGAAAGTTTAGTCCCACCTCGCTAGTTGAGAGGGGCGCGCAGTGGTTTATAAGCCCCACTGCCGCACCCCTCTCGAGCTCCTCTCGAGCTTATGGGCATAACTGTGACTGCTATGCCTGATGGGCCTACTGGGCCTTTTGCGGGCCTGAATCCAGGCTCATGGATGGGCTTCTAGTCGTATTCAGGCCGTGGTGGCCCAGTAGGTGGCAATTTTTTTTATGTTTTCCCAGTTTTTTTGTTTTCTTTTTTGCTTTATTTTTTTGTTTTGTTTCTACTTACAACAAAATACTTATTTATATTATTTTATTTTGTTTCTAATTACTTATTTATTTTATTTTATGATAATTCTTTTTGCTATTAAAGTTTCTAACAAACAAAGTTCTTTATGATTTTTTTTTCGCTTTTAATGATTTTGAACAGAAAATACTTTGATAATTTTAGTTTCATAAATTTTATATATGTTATTAAACTTTATTTTATTTTATTTTATTTCTACTTATATATTTTATTAAATTTTATATTATTTTGTTTCAAATTACTCATTTATTTTATTTTATGATAATTCTTTTTGCTATTAAATTTTCATGCATTTACTGATTATTTTGAACTATAAGACCCTGAAATTGAAAAGCATTTCAAATGAACTCTAAAAAGGTTAAAAATTGGCATGGTATCATCATTTCACCCACATAGCATGTGCAAGAAAGTAGAGAGTGTTACGGCAAAAACTGGATGCACTTCGTGTACAAAACGGACATTCTTTTTTGAAGTATCAGGGTTTCATACGGAAACTCGTCTGTTACAAAAGGATTTCATTTTTTTGAACTTATTTGAACTCCATAGATTTTCTATGTTCAAAATGCACCATTCAAAGCCACATCATCAATTTTCAACCCTTTCTGACTTTATTGTTATTTTTCATGCATTTACTGATTTTTTCCAGCTATAAGACCCATGAAATTGAAAAGCACTACAAATGAACTCTGAAAAGGTTGAAAGTTGGCATGGTATCAACATTTCACCCACATAGCATGTGCAAGAAAGTAGAGAGGCTTATGGCAAAAACTGGATACACTTCGTGTACAAAACAGAAAATCTCTTTCGAAGTATCTGGGTTTCATACGGAAACTCGTCTGTTACAAAAAAATTTCATTTTTTTGAACTTATTTGAACTCCATAGTTTTTCTATATTCAAAATGCACCATTCAAAGCCACATCATCAATTTTCAACCCTTTCTGAATTCATTTGTTATTTTTCATGCATTTACTGATTTTTTTTCCAGCTATAAGACCTTGAAATTGAAAAGCGCTACAAATGAACTCTGAAAAGGTTGAAAGTTGGCATGGTATCATCATTTCACCCACATAGCATGTGCAAGAAAGTAGAGAGGCTTACGGCAAAAACTGGATGCACTTCGTGTACAAAACGGACAATCTCTTTCGAAGTATTAGGGTTTCATACGGAAACTCGTCTATTACAAAGGGATTTCATTTTTTTTGAACTTATTTGAACTCCATACTTTTTCTGTGTACAAAATGCACCATTCAAAGCCACATCATCAATTTTCAACCCTTTCTGACTTCATTTGTTATTTTTCATGCATTTACTGATTTTTTCCAGCTATAAGACCCAGAAATTGAAAAGCACTACAAATGAACATGGATAGATAAGTGACCAAATTAATAGTAGTTCATCATCACATTAAAACCAAAGTACATACATAGTTCAAATTGAACAACATATAGCTCTCCAGAGCATCTAGTTAAACCATACATTGAAACTATGTAAAACCTTTCAATGCAACAACAAATGCGATCATAATCACAACTAAGGTAACAATTGATCCAACGGCATAATGACACCAAGCCTCGGTATGAATGGCATATTTTCTAATCTTTCTAATCTTCAACCGCATTGCATCCATCTTGATCTTGTGATCATCGACGACATCCGCAACATGCAACTCCAATATCATCTTCTCCTCAATTTTTTTCTTTTTTTCTTTCAAGTAATTGTTTTCTTCTTCAACTAAATTTAATCTCTCAACAATAGGGTCGGTTGGAATTTCCGGTTCAACCACCTCCTGCATAAATAATATCTATGTCACGTTGGTCGGCATAATTGTCATAAACAATAAATGAACCAAATAGTTATAAAAAGATAATATATACCACATCCGAATCATAGACAGGACGAGGGCCGACGGGGGCGGATACCAGAACCATCGCACTATATAATAACAAGGAATAATAAAAGTAAGAAAATTAGACAAGTATCTATCTCAAGTGAGAATTTTTTTCTTTCAGAAAGAAGATAAGAACAAGAGGCTCACCACGGTGGTGACAGCGACGAGATCGGCACGGGCGATCGACGGCGGTGAAGACGGGGACGGGACGTGACGGACCACTAAACCTAGAAAAATCTCGGAAAAAATGGAGCTCGGAGGTCGAGTTTCGAGAGAAGAAATATTAACTAGTGTGGCTCGGACATTTCATCGAACACCTCATGTGCATAGGAGGTGAGCTAGAGCACCCAAATGCCCTCCCCTCGCCGGCCAGCAAAAAACAGAGCAGTGTGAAGTGCTCTGCTCGCCGGCGATAGGCTATATATAGGCAAATCATTTGTCCCGGTTCGTGGCTGGAACCGGAACCAATGGATGTGGGCCAGGAGCAAGGCCCATTGGTCCCGGTTCGTGCCTAGAACTGGGACAAATGGGTCCAGACGAACAGGGACCAAAGCCCATGAAGCCCCGGCCGGTCACCTGGGCTCACGAACCGAGGCGAATGCACCCATTGGTCCCGATTCGTATAAGAACCGGGATTAATGGGCTGGCCAGGCCCGAACGAAAGCCCCTTTTTCTACTAGTGTATGGAGGCATGAACGGTGCAAAACAACTGGGGGTCCTAGCAGATCATATCTCTGCTGAGAAGAGAATAGTGCCGCCGGCCGGAAAGTCAAGGTGCAGATGGAATGTACATTGGGAGGGTTGGTTGGCCAATGGCTATCATTTTCAACGAGTGATCTCGTCATGGCTGGCTGTACGTACCGGGGCGAACTCATGGCATTCGATCTTCAAACGGATGGGGCCAAGTTTATTCCGGCACTGAAGTTCTTCCGTGGGGTTGTTTGTCCTCACAACCTCAGCTTATTACCAGCGTAACGAGCAGGTACGTACTCCACTCCGCGTCAAACAGCTGCATGCACGCAGAGCCACGTGACGAGTGGATGATTACTATTTTATGGCTTGTTATTTTCCTTTTACAGTACTGCTTTGGACACTGTAATAGGAAAGCGAATAAAGTAGCTCATGAGGTTGCTAGACTAGCAAAATGTTTCACGACAAGGGATTGGATCGAGGAGCCTATGAGAAATATTATATCTTTTTTTATAGACGATGTAACCATTATTTTTAATTAATAATGTTGATGCTGTTTTTTAAAAAAGAAAATTTAATGAGTAGATGTCAGTTAACAGGGCATCATCAGTAGGAGTAGCATGCAGGTGCGGGGACACGCATATCTCTAGTGCCCGCTTTTTATTTTGCTTTTGAATTGCAAAGTTTTATATATTTTAAACAAAAATTTCAAATTTAGTTCTGTTTTCATATTCATGTTTCTCGTGACCAACGCCTTGAAATAAGATTTATTTTTGAATATATTTTGACGACTTTAAAAATGTTAACTTTCAATTTTGAAAATTAATACGAGCGACTGGTAAAAATCAATTATTTTGTGTCTACGGCCGGCAGAAAATTTTGTTTGAAATTATGTCTCTGAAGCTAGTTGAAACTTGGCAGTTTTAGATGAAAAAACTGTAAGTTTCATGTTGAAACTTAAAACATTTTGAAAACTGTAAGTTTCATAATGAAACTTGAAACATTTTGAAAACTGTAAGTTTCATAATGAAACTTAAAACATTTTGAGGGATTCTCTTTTTTACTGTGCCCTCGTGTGGAATTGAACTACTGCATGAATCGCGGGGCAAAATGAGTGGGCAGCAGGACTTGGCAGGTGAGCGCCCACGCACTCGCGTGCCCTTGCGCATTTCCAATCATTACTCGTTAGTTCACACTAGCAAGGTGCCAAGGGTGTAGTACGCCAGCAATTATATACTCCCACCATCCGGAAATACTTGTTGAAGAAATTTATGTATGTGACATATTTTAGTTCTAGATACATCCATTTCTATCCATATTCTTCGACAACTATTTCCGAACGGAGGGAGTAGAAAGGAAGACACTTGATGACTTGCATGACTTTCATTTCATTTTGTCTATGACAAGCATTATGAGGGTGCCCGTTACTTTCTTGGATGGTTCATGTTCCACATTTGCTTTGTCCACCATTTTTTAACCGTGTTGTCCGCTGCCCAAGATATCTTGTCCAGACGGTATATTGTCAGATGAAAGCTGTGCTGGTAACCAATTAAAAACAAACCTAATACTTATATTTTTTAAAAAAACCTCCCATATATTAATTAATTAATTAAAAAACTTCATACAATCTGTTACAACTTTAGCCATGCAGGGCGGAACACTATTAAGAAGCACACCATCAGACCTATTATCAGAACTGAACTTCACAATCGCATGCGCCGCCTTATTGGACCTTCTGTTGATCTTGGATATCTTGAAATTTATCATCATCTTGGAAATGCTCAATGCTTTCATCCTTAGATCCACATGGAGAGACGTGTCCAGAAACTCGTTTCCAAGAAAAGAAGCCACGAAAGAACAACCAGTTTCCAAAATAATGGGCTTGTGTAAGGTAATAGCGATGTGCAGCCCTACGAGGGCCGCTCCATGTTGCGCGTCATCCACGCTATTGCAAACCCCAATATAATCCCACGAAGAAATGATTAGTTCCCCAGTATAGTTCCTAGCAACCACACCCACACTTGCAGCGCTAATACTTATATTAATTAGGTTGGCAAAGAATAATAACTTGTGAAGTTATAAATCTAATGGTGGGTATTTATAATGAAATCTATGAGACGTGAGGTGGACTTCTAGTTTATCAATGATCTTTTCTTCGTGTTTTATCTTCTTTGATTTGTCACA